>NW_024870715.1:2685000-2715000 GCF_019054845.1 Dipodomys spectabilis
ATCAGAAAACTTCCAAAAAGAAAAAGAGGCTAAATGAACAAAATTAATCTTGGCTCTAGGAACTCTCCTTACCTAAAACTTTAGTTTCTAAAATTTACACATATACAGACCAATGTTCTACAGATAAATTTATGTAAATGATGATTCTTTAAATTTCCAACTCTGTTGAGATGTTTCTACCTTAAACTTACCTTGCGATTGAACATTACTTTTTGGCGAGTGGGGTCTGAAGTTGGCCCTTTCAATATAACTATGCATTAATATATATTAAGGTGATAGACTTACTCACTGCCATTGTGAGAGGGACAAAGAGCCTAGATATAGAAGAGGTTAGCAGAACTGACACAGCTGATATAGTTCTACAGGGAGACAGGTAAAACTCATTATCTCGGCTGGCTGGGAAGGGACAGGGATAAGAAGGAACACAGCAGGTGCCTGAGGAGGGAGCCTTGACAACCTGTGGGTTCAGTCTCTGAAAAGGTCTTCAAATCTCCAGTGCCATGTTCTGGTTCACTCTCTCAGTTCTCTCTGTCTAGATTAGCAACATGGTTTTCCTATTATTCTCCTCTGCCTAGAGTCTCTCCGTCACCTCCACTCATGCTCCATTGAATCCTCCTCAACAAAAAGCCACGCAGTGATTTAAGTCTTCAGTTTTTCCCCAGTACTTCAGAAGGAAGTGCTGCTGTGGTTTGAATCTGAAATGTCCCACAAAAGCTCAGATGGTACAGGTTTGGTTTGTAGCTGACAGGTTTGGAGGGAGTTATTGGAGCATAATTGTGCTAGCCTCATGAGAGTGAAGTAATCCATTGATGGAGTCAGGGAGGTGGAAACTAGTTGGTGAGGTCTAACAGGAGGAAGTACAGTAAGCTACTATAGGTGGGCCTCCTACATCTTAACCTGAAGTCTTTCCCTCTCACTCTCTCTGCTTCCCCATATTCTTTGATCATGGTACTTTGACTTACCATAGATGCAGAAGCAGAGTCAATAGACATGGACTGATACCACCAAAACCATGAACCCAAACAAGTTGTTCTTCTTTTAAGGGTTTTTTTTTAAAAAAATAAAATTAAAGTATTTTGTCAAAGCTATGGAAAACTAACACAAGTCCTTGAAGAAGTGATATATAGGAAGTATTTATAAATGTTAGCAACTATTATTAATATCAATTGTTGCAGTCTCTTAAGCACTCTCCATCTGTCCAGGGCCATCACTTTGCTTATTTTATTCTGGGAGTCATACATTTATGTGTATTCAGGCATCTGGCAAAACAGAGCAGGGGATCATGGGAATGGAAGAGCATATGCCCTTTTCCCCACAATGGCATGCAAATTAAAAGTTATCTTTTTACTTTTGTGCTTGCTATTGTCTCTGTGGTTCTTTCTCTATCTTCAGGGTAAATTATGGCTCATTCCTCAAGATTAACAAGAAATATCATTTCTTCCTCTTTTGACCTTACAGAGTACTCTTTCTCCCATAGCACAATTATCACTCATTCTTCTGTAATGCTTCTATTTGTTTTCTTTTCTTTGTCGGTCATGGGGCTTGAACTCATGGCCTGGATGCTGACCCTCAGCTCTTCAGCTCAAGGCTAGACCTCTACCACTTGAGCCACAATGCCACTTCCAACTGAGGAATCGAATCCAGGGCCTCATGCATGCAAGGCAAGCACTCTACCACTGAGCCACCTTCCCAGCCCGAATGCTTCTATTTATTATTGAAGCAACTGTAATCGTCTTCTCATTGCAGTGTTTAGCGCTTTATATTTTATCCAATTGTCTGACCACTTAATAATTTTAGTTATTTGGGAACAAGCAAAATGGCCTTCCTTGTTTCTTCAATGTCTTCTCAGTGTCTTATTTTTTAAAATTTTGAGAATAGTATCTGTGGCATTTGCAATATAGAAAACCAACAATAGGTAAGGGTAAAAGGACTGAAACTCAAATGTCAATGAAAGTAGACTTACACTATGTTAATCATTAGAATCTCACTCCTAGGTTGTTGCCCTCCACTGTCTTTGGACAACATATTAAGAACATGCACTATTTTAAACTTCTTTCAATTCAACAAACTATACATTGATAAAGTAGTAGATGTTTCTTTTGAAATAGAGGTAGCTGGTTTTTTACAAACAAATTTTACAAAAAGTACACAGTGGCACACACCTGTAATTCCAGCCAAGGCAGCCTGAGCTACATAGTGAGACCATGTCTCCAAACAACAAGAAAATGGCTAAGAATAACTAGCCATGGATAGTCAACCTTCAATCTTATATGTTCAAGATGGTGCTTTCGTTCACTATGCCATCAAAATAGATTTGTAAAATGAAATGAGTGAAACCTAACTGCCAATAACCTGCCAAGTAGAAGAAGGATTTCTGCTTTAAATATAACAGATAAGAAAACCAAATAAATCTGCCACACATACAATTCCCTTCTCCCCACAACCAACCAAATCTCAAACCACCAAACTACAGTGTTAGTGCCTGGGATCTGTGGTCATCCAGGCCACACCTTCAGTTCAGGTGGATGCAGATGCTTGAATCAACTACCCATCTCTGTCCTGGGAAGCCATCAGTAGCCTTACATGGAGACCTTTCTTCTTTTTCCAGTGGCACCATTCTAAAGGTTGGCTCTAAGTGCTACTCCAAGTGATTTTCTTCCATTTAGTGAAAACATGTGTTCTCTTGATTAATGATCGTATCTTATTTCTGTTTTTGGACTCTCTAAACATGTCAATTTGCACTTTAGTTATTTAGTGATTTTTTTTGTTAATTATTACTGAGGTTGGATCTCAAGAAATAAATGTCTTGGAAAACCACCATAAAAACACAAGTAGGGGGCTGGGTGCCAGTGGCTCACGCTTGTAATCCTAGCTATTCAGGAGGCTGAGATCTGAGGATCATAGTTCAAAGCCAGCCTGGGCAGGAAATCTGTGAAACTCTTATCTCCAATGAAAACCACCAGAAAAACGGAAGTGGCACTGTAGCTCAAGTGGTAGAGTGCTCACTGAAGAGCTGAGGGACAGCGCTCAGGCCCAGAGTTCAAGCCCTATGACCCACAAAAAGCAAGCAAGCAAACAAACAAACAAAAAAACACAAGTAGGGGGAAAGAAGGTGGCATTGTAAAGTCCTTCTTGCTCTAACAATTGTTTGGCAATGCATTCACCCATGTTGCTATAACTCAATTAAAAAAAAAACCAAACCAACAACTCCATGATTTATTTGTGACCAGATTTAACATTAAAAATAAAAAAATAACTTTTTTGCTGATTCTAATTCAAATTCTTAAGAATTCTAAATCTGATAGCATAATTATAATTCTGACTCAGTAACTCAATTGATAACATAATGCAACAGATTAAGAAGAGACAGTTTTTTTTTTTATAGTACACCCTTTTGGTGTTTCTAATAAAGCTCTGTTTTTTATTTCCCATCTCCCTGAGACACCTAGTCCTTCCTAGAAACTTTACTGTCATTACAGTACCTGCAGAGTGATACCATGAACAGACCTGGCTGTTTGTTTCCGAGTAAGAACAGCTGTGCAACAGACTGTCTGAACAGTCCCTGATTCAGGATACAGCACAGATCTCTGACACTGAGGTAGCACCACACCAGCTGGCTCTGTGCTCAGTGCATCGCTATTCCTGGATGATTTACCTGTTCTCAGTCCTGTCACCTTACTGTTTCTGCCATCTAATTAAAAACCCATGTTACTGGATTCACTGTGCTACAAATTAGCAATGCTATCTGTGTTCTTTCTGAGACTAAACTGGCCATTTTTTTTTACTTTTATGATACACGATTTATTTTTAAATTCATACAAGATGCTTGATTATTTATTTGTGGTATATTTTAGCTCTCTTGTGGAGTCTCGATCAGAGTAATCCTCTTCTAATGTATTCATATAGCGTGAAGATCTAAATTTCCTAATCAAAATCATGTCAGCAAAAGTAGAGCTGCTCTTACGATAACATTTTAGTCTAGAAAATGATTTTCCTTTAAAAGGGATTCAATGGACATGATGACATAAAAAGAAGTGGCAAAATTGCACACAATCAGTTCACATAATCAAAACAGCAATGTTTTGTATTCAGCAAGGATTTCTTTTTTTTTTTTTTACTATAATAAATGGAACAAAATAGTCCTTTTGGAATTCTGCAACTGTGTTATGGCTACAAATGCAATACTACTAACTTTCTACAACATTAGGAACAAGATTTCTCATAACTTTAGAAAAAAACTATCTTTAACATCCCCATATATATATATATATATTTATATATATATATATACACACACACATAACATCTATGCAAACATATATATGCCTTTAAATAGATATATAGACATGCCTTTAGATGCTCTGCCATTACTTCATTAGGAACTCAGTGTCAAACTATCAGTTTATTTAAAAATAGCTCAATTTATGGAAAAAGTCAGTTCAAAGAGCTGCATTTAACCACCATATACAAGAAAAGAATATTGCATTATCTTTCTATACACATCTTGGTGTCTATGGAACATTCCTAGAGACATTATGGAAAGCTGATCCTGTCTTATGGAGTATTCCAATGCTTATCTCATATGAGTATTTCTATCATTATCTTTATCTGTTTTTCTCTATATCATTTATATCTATGCCATCCGTGTCTCTATATCTGTATCATCTATATCCGTATCTGTATATGTTTGTATAATCTACATCTATTTAGAATCTCCCTATATATGTCAGTGTAATAGTATTCTGGAAGTGTGTAGTTAGCTGTATTTCCTCGGGATGACAGGAGTTCTGTGAATACTAGTAATATATGTTACGAAGTTTAATAATCCCAGAGCTGATCTTCTGTTTGAACTATGTTCCTTATTCCAAAAACAATGGCTGGCTGATTTCATAGAAATTGACTCCACATAAGTGGTTACAGGGACTAAGAGATAAGAAACTAACTTGATTCCATTTGTCCTATGGGAAATTATAATCACTTTGTAGCTACAAGAAAATAGCCAAGTCAGTTAATGTGAACAGGCATGCATAATCATAAAAAAATCTCCTTTTCTTTATTTTTCTTCTTTTTTTATTTTATTTTTTTGTGAACATACTGTACAGAGGGGTTACAATTACATGGGCAGGATAATGCGTACATTTCTTATCAAGCATTGCAGCCTCCTCCTTTGTTTACCCTTCACATCCCTTCCCAGCCTCCCCTCTTTATTTTTCTTCTTTTCTTTTAAATGAAAGGATCTTCAAATGTATTAGTCAAATTTAACCTGGTTAAAGTTATTAGTTTAGTAAGGTTATTAGAACTTAATCTGGATAGACAACCACTTCATTTTTGAGAAGGAAACTATCTCTTTAGGTCATGTCTACATTCTTTTACTTTAAGGATTTTTCTTGCATTTTAAATTGCTTCATTGTTTTATTGTTAGCAGTGTAGACTTCTGGAATATCAGCAGAAGAGAAAGGGTAATAGGGCTGCAGAGAGTTGAAAAACATGAGCTAGAGAATTGAGGGGCATTGAGGTGCTCCTGAAGGTTGTTTGATTGATGCAAGACGCAATCACAGCCTTGAAATCAAGTTTGGAAGATTTATAAAGATCCATAGATTAGAACAGAGCAGTCTTTAGAGACACAATGCTCTCAGAAATTAGTTTGTGGCTTAATTATAACTAGCATAAAACTGGCTATAAAGTTTATAGCCACTGGGAACCTAGTCAAAGTCGTTAATAAGACAGCAACAAAAGTAAGCAATAATGTCACTGACAGAGCATGATCAAATAAGACAATTGCTTTTGTACGCACTTGGCTAACATGGAGTACTTTACATACTAAAGACTTAAAGCCTGGCAAAGAGGAAGAGCAACATCCATAGTAAGAGTCATCTATGCTGATAACAAGGGATGGACATGTGATGTTCACCAATGGTGTGAATTTGATATCATCTTTCAATACTGTAGAGTATACTTGGGGCATAGAGGAGGAGCACAAGTAAAGGAATGTGCAAGATAGAGATTAAAAAAAAAACATTAGTAACCCAGTTCTACTGTAATAAGAGATCTCTTTAAAACTAAGAGGAATCTAAATGCCTTCAGTCTCCACCCTAGAAGGTCAGTATAGAGGCCAGACCTGGTGATTGATTGGAGAATGAAAACAGTGTGAGTCAAAAGACTATGAGTTAGCATATAATTTTCTTACAAGGATGTGTAATGTATGGATGATCACCTGTGTGTATGTATGTGTATGTGTGTGTGTGTGTGTGTGTGTGTGTGTGTGTGTGTGTGTGTGTCTTTTCTTACCTGTTGTAGTTAGCACTGGTGGCTTGCCATATGCTTTTTGGGGGATGGTACTCAAGTTTGAACTCAGGGTTTCACACTTGCTGTGCTTGCCTGGCCTGCTTGCAACTGGCAGTCTACCTCTGGGCCAAAACTTTAGCCTGCTTTTATGCTCGTTATTTTGATAACTAATGTCTGCCAGACATTTCTGCTCCAGCATCCTTCTGATCTCAGCCTTCTGAGTACCTAGGATTATAGGTGTGAGCCACCACTACCTGAATTTTTATGCTTTTATCCAAATCTGCTTTGTATATTTCTGCTTGATTTCACAATTATATTTAGTTATAAACAATTATATTTTGTATCTATTTGCTTAATTACCCTCAATTATTTATAAATTAGGATAGGTACTTTGAAATTTTAAAATGTATATGTGTATAAGTTAATTTAGCACAAACATAATTGTACAATGTTTTATACATACATTTATATTTAGATATACAGTAGCCTACATTAATTATGTGCACATATTTACTTAACGGTTAACTTTTATAAATTTCTATAATTAATTACAACAATTATAAATGCATTTTTCTCTACAAGTATTATTTAGTTCTCTGAATGGATTAGCTTTTATTCCTATAATTATAAAGAACTCTTTCAACTGTTTTAGACTACATTGTATACCTAGGGTTCCCAGGAGAAAGTAAACATTAAGCATGCAGATTAGTGTTTTGGGGCAGAATTGTTGGAAAGACATCCGCTTGCCACCAGGCAAGTTGTGAAAACACATATGTTTGTGGATTCAGAAGCATTTCTTCTTGGGATCAGGAGGGTAAGTAAGGCAGGGGGCAAGGATCACAACTGGTGTAATAAGATCTATTTGGGGAACTATATGCTGATAGTGGGGCTTGAACTCTGTGTTCAGGCATTGTACCTTAGCATTTTGGCTCAAGGGTGGCCAACAAGGATGGTAGTTATTTGGAGATAACAATGTTACAGCCTTCCTATCCTAGGCTGGCTTTGATCCTCAAGTCTCAACCTCCTGAGCAGGTAGGAGTACAGGCTTGAGCCACAGGTATTTGGACCTCTATTGTTTTGTTTTGTTCTCTTTTTAAAATATCAGCGTATTTGGAACCATCATTGATGTTAAGAGCTGGTTTTATTCCACTATATAGATTGTGAAAACTATAGAAAACAGTACCTTTTTAATGCATGATTTCAAAGGTAAAATCATATAAGAATGAAAAGGGGACTTTACAAAACAGCTGATCCAAGTCCTTTTACTTTACATCTGTTTAAGCTGCTCAGAGAGGGTGAGGGGTTGATGAGGCTGGTGATGGAACTGAGGTGCATGCTCATGACCTATAGTGTCTGTCCCCATTTCCCCTTTCATCACTCATTAAAAGATGATGAAGACCCTGAGCATTCAGTGACGGGAACCGCCTTGGAATCAACTTGTCACCAGCAGTATAAGCACACTTCTCAGTATATGTGCCCCATAGAAAGCAAAAGCTCCTTCATGTGCTAAATGCACATAATTATGACTACTTGAACGTCGTACAAAGAATGACTGGAAATATTTCACACAGGAAGAAATTGCTTGCATATTATCTTTAGGGTAAAAATGAAATTGATTTTCAACTAAAGCATGGGATTCTCATTTAATGTGAAGGATAAGGACTGTAGAACAATGAACGGAGAGAATATCATTATTATTTGACATATTTCCACATTCCTTTAACTACAAGTCACTTGATAAAAATGACCTAAAAAAGATTTTTTTCCCCTGCTCCTATCTTCTCAGCTCCAACTATGTCATTTTAAATAACAGAAATGCAGCCTATTTGTACTCCCCACCCCACACTTCCACCCCAGTTTCGATTCCTTTTTTTGTCGACTTGCTTTTATCTAGGTGTCATACTCCTTCTAAATGATGGATTGTAATCTCAGCTATAGGAAAAAAAAATGAAACTTACCATAAAATGGATGGATTTGATTTTTAGAGATGTGGGCTAGTCAGGTGGCAGCTACAGGAGAGATGAGTCTCTAAGTCACTTGATTTAAAATTAGGTGCACTTTGTATTAACTCTTGGTCTTGTGCATATATAAAATCTGTAAGAAATTTCTTTTTTCTTTCTAGTTTTGTGAAACTATTGAAGAAGTTTTTTCTCTTTAGCTCTCTGAGGAGAACTTAGCATCCTTGCTGGCTTTAACATCAGAATATGGATTGTATTTTCAAATGTGCTTAGTAAATTAATCACATCAGTCTTTTATAGACAGTGAAAATTTACTCTGTGGAAATGCTGGAACCATTGAAGGGTTTAAACAAAATTAATAAAAGTCAGGGGAGGGGCGGATTGGAAGAGATGGGTGAGACTGTTGATCTATAACCACATTGATCAAGATGTACTGTATTCATAAACTGTTTTGGTGAATGGCAACTACTTAGAGATAATAAAAAATATTCAAAAAATGAACACTACAAAAAATAAGGACTGAATATAGCCTTCATGGGACATATGGTAGAGGGGAGAAGGCTGGGAGGTAAAGAGATGCTGGTGGCCTAGTGTGACAGACCTTAACAAAAGTGTAGAAATGGCTCCAGAATGAATCATGTTATGGCTTCTGCAAGGCAAGAATCATGCAGAAAATATGTGTTGACTTTATTTTAAAAAGCATTATCTGTTTTATAGAGTAGATGTTCTGTGCCTCACACGAGTTTGAAAGGATAATGGTTTGAGACAGAAGAGAATTTGGGAAATGTCACATTCTGCTAAACCACATTTCCCCATGGAGCTTCATTTTTGGTTTAGTATTGGAGTCTCAGAACTTTAGGTATGAATGTCAACACTGAGGCATTTATTTCATAAAAATGAAACAAAATGAACTTTTTTAATATCCACAAGGCACTGTTTTCCCATTTGAGCAGGTAATTGAAAGAGAATTTCTGTTACATTGAGAAGGTCACATGAATATAGTCAGAACAAAGTGACTGACAACTGTGTGAAGCCTTGTATATTAGCTCATTTAACCTGGGGAATCCTAGTATGTCTACACAAACATAACAGATAAGAAAAATGAAGCCAGAGAAAATTGCTTTCCTATGCAACAAACCTAGCAAGTGATAATAGTTAGAAAATCTTTTTAAGCAGCCACTTGTTGATTTAAACTTGAGGCTTCAAGTTTTATATCCAGCCACCCATATATATACTTGTTTTATTCGGCTTATGTGCTCATAGAGCATTTAAAAATTCTGCAATGTCCCCAATGTTTCTTTTTATGTTGGAAAAAATCTGGACTTAATTCTCTTAAGTCCTAGAACCATTTTACAATATAAAATTTTAACATACAGCAATAGTGATAACATATGAATTATCAGATAAAAGTAATTTTTAGAAGGAAAATTGACATTTTTTTTTAAGTACAGGAATTTGAGCTTGGGGGCCTTATGTTTGCTAAGCAGTTGCCCTATATAGAAACTATGACCCGTCCTTTATGCTTTGGTTATATTTCAGATAAGGTCTTGTATTTTTGCCGGAGGCCAGCCTAGACTTATTCCTCTACTTAGGCCTATGACCCCAGTTGTGTGGCACTATGCCTGGTAATAAAGATTTAGATGGAAGTTTTCCCTTTTTTTGCCTGGATTGGCTCTAACTCTGATCCACATGATCTCCATCTCCTAAGTAGCTGGGCTGACAAGTGTGGACCATTGTATCTGGCCAAAGTCACTTGTTAAGCTGTTTAACTTTTCTTTTATTATATTTTACTACAATTATACTAAATATTCTATAGTATAAATACTATACTAAAATACAAATTGTAGACTATAGTATATAAAATATACTGTATACTACAGTATAGGTTATTCCATAGCTATACCGCAGTATATATCATACTATATTTTATTATATTTCAAGTATTATATTTCTTTGATTATTATTTATTATATTTCTTTTATTGCATTTTACTCACTCAAGGATCTGTCTATACTAATCCTAAATTCTTTCCTATTACTTGTTTATATTCATTCCAATAATTTTTACATATCCTTTATATACTCAGTGCCTCCTTCCCTTTGTTTTTATGTTCTTAGACTCTGGAATGAAAATTTAGTTCTGAATGGGTAGCTGGTTCCATTGGTTCTACTTTTGTAGAGCATCTCTTCATTACATTTTCTTTGCAGCTAGCTTGGGGCCTATGCTTCCTTCATTCTCAGTGGATGACATTGCTGGTTGGTCAGGGTTTCCTTTTGGAGCTTGGGGAGAGTGGGTAAGAATAAGGAAATCTTATGTTTCATAAGAAGAACCAGCCTGTCCTAGTTGCTAAACTGATGTCCCCCCACCCCCACCCCTCACCTGGACTTTTTACCCATCTGGTTTCCAGGAGTAATGCAGTATTTCTTTAACTTCTGCTGTAAAGTACCTGGGAAATAATTTTGTTTTAAATCTGGCTTCAGTCAATGACAACCAACTTTTGATGCTATTGATTGTTTTTCTTCATCTCCCAGTAAAGTTCTGACAAGCATGCCTCCAGTAATCACGAGACCCTTATTAGAGATTGGCTTAAAACAAAAACAATAGGAACAATTTATCACACGGGAATCTTAGTTTAATAGTGTCTAAAATCTCTCCAAGCAAACTATTTGCATGCCAGGTTCCTCATTTGTTTGGTAGACCTTTTTGTTAAACTGCCGCATGTGTGGTTTGGCCTGTGAGATTGGAGCTGGAGAGAGGCTGATGATGATTGTATTCTTGCTAGCTTTCACTCTCTCGGCCATATTTCTTTCCCTCCATTCTACAGGCCTGGGCTGCTATCTTCCCATTGTTGCCAGCACCACATGACTCAGATGCTACCTAGTTCCACTGGTTCTGTACCTTCCTTTGTAAACATCTCTTCATTACATTTTCAAAATTCCAGCTGAATGACACATATTCACTAATGAGATCCTGGCTGGTGTAACACATACTTTAAAACCATTTATTTTCCTTAGTCAATATTCTGGAGTGTGGTTGCACACTGATGGTTTTCACCTATAATCCTGGCTACTCAGGAACCTGAGGCAGTTCGAAGATAGCTGGGGCAGAGAGTCAGTGGAACTCTTATCTCTAGTTAACCATCAAAAAATCAGAAGTGAAGGTGTGACTCAAGTGGTCGAGTACAATTCTTGAGGGGAAATAGCCACTGAGACCCTGAGTTTCTAGTACTGGCAAAAAAATAAAAACTCTCAAGAGTATCAGTGAACAAAAGTCTGAACGGGGCAACATTTTAAGCAACTATTGCCCTAGAGCAGTACATTACTATGGTAAGCAACAGCACAACCCATGATATTGGTGTTTTTTTTGTATTCATATTTTAGCAACTGTATTTATAGGATACTACGATGGGGACCAGTGTGTCCATCAAGTCTGAATCAATGTTTGTCAGTGACAGAAAACAGTTAAACAGGCCTAAAGGTGAAAGATGTATTATATATCATACAATATAGATGTTTCAAAGGTTTGTCATAGTTGTATTGAAGCAAACATATGCTATTACTTTTATGTCTTCCCTCTTTAGCTTTCTAGTGACGATTCTATTCTTTTAGTGACTTCTTTCCCAGTTATAGAGAGTCTGCCCCAAACTACCAGGAGAATACGCTTCTGGGTTTACCCTGGGCAAGAACCCTTGACGATCATATTGCCTTGCTCAATTCCCATGTTTTACAGGGCATATAGACCCTAACAGGAACAGAAGCAACACAAATATATATTGAAAGTTATGTATAATGATTGCATGTGGTTTGGCAGAAAAATGTCAAATTCTGAATAACTGAATATAAGATGACTATCTTCATTTCCCTAAAATATTAGATAATGGAGAAGTAGATTCAATGGTATGATTGTAGTTTATGGTGAAAACATGGCTGACAACTTTTCCAACTTGCATGAACCTACAAGCATCTTTTTTGTTTTTGTTTTGGTCGGTCATGGAGCCTGAACTCTGGCCCTGGGCATTGTGCCTCAGCTAGCGCTCTACCACTTGAGCCACAGCACCACTTCCAGCTTTTTCTGCTTATGTGGTGCTGAGGAATGGAACCCAGGGCCTCATGCATGCAAGGCAAGCACTCTACCACTGAGCCACCTTCCCAACCCTCAAACATCTTTTTATTTTAGCTTTCAATGAGTCCTTAGACTAAAATTATCTTGTTCATGACACCATTATTAAATGTATACAATATATTCTTTATACATGTGAAAGTTTTATACTGTCATGGGAATAGCAGTGCACCAAACTTTTAGTTCTTTTGCAAGTAGCTATGAGATTCACTTTGTAGGTCAAGGTCTGCTAGAAAGTGTAGAAAAATAAGAAATAATGCATCTATATTTGAGTTGAGTAACTTCCCATCACCCATTTCTGATGAAGATAAATGTGTTACTTTTCAAAAAGGACATTTAAATTTGTTTCTCCAAATGTGAGCCAAATAACTATAATTTTAAGCTATTTTATATAAGTTACCTGAGCCAATAAATGTAGGAAAGATGGGTTGAGTAGTGAATTCAAAAGGCTTCTTCATATTTGGATTTCTTAAGACTTAAATGGGAAAGTGTGCATTGTCCATTGTCAATAGGAGACCATGGTATGTTGAATTATACAATGACCATTTATCTGAGGGGAGAAGAATATTTAAATAACTGGCAGGTTAAGTTATTGATATTTAAGTCTGGTTTGCCATATTTATATGTAGAATTTATAAATGTCTACATGGTTTGAAAAAATTATTCATTTAAGAATAAATGATCCTTCTAGATCCTTATATATCACCCTGCACCAGAATCAACTCCAAATGGATCAAAGACCTTGAACTCAAAGCAGACACTCTGAAAACATTACAGGATGGAATAGGAGAAACCCTAGGTCTCCTTGGCTCAGGCCGAAATTTTCTGAATAGAGACCCGGAAACACAACAAATCAAAGAAAGGTTGGACAAATGGGATTTCATAAAGTTGCAGAGCTTCTGCAAGGCAAATGACATAGCTAGCAAGATCAATAGAAAGCCCACGGATTGGGAGAAGATCTTTACTAGCCATACAACGGACAAGGGTCTCATATCTAAAATATACTTGGAACTCAAAAAATTAAACCCCCCAACAACAAATCCTCAAAGAAACAACTGCCCAATAAATAAGTGGGCAAAAGACTTAAAGAGAAACTTCTCTGAAGAAGAAAGAAGGATGGCCAATAGACACATGAAAAAATGTTCAACATCCCTAGCCATAAAAGAAATGCAAATCAAAACAACATTGAGATATCACCTCACTCCAGTTAGAATGGCAAAAATCAAGAACTCTAACAACAACAGATGCTGGAGGGGATGTGGGCTGAAAGGATCCTTACTTCATTGTTGGTGGGAATGTAAACTTGTTCAACCACTTTGGAAAGCAGTATGGAGGTTCCTCAAAAGACTTCACATAGAACTCCCCTATGACCCAGCAATCCCATTTTAGGGCATTTACCCAAATGTTTACAAACAAGACCACACTAAAGCTACCAGCACAACTATGTTTATTGCAGCATTATTTACCATAGCTAAGATATGGAACCAACCCAGATGCCCCTCAGTAGATGAATGGATCAAGAAAATGTGGTATATATACACAATGGAATTCTATGCCTCCATCAGAAAGAATGACATTTCCCCATTTGTTAAGAAATGGAAAGGCTTGGAAAAAATTATATTAAGTGAAGTAAGCCAGGCCCAAAGAAACATAGGTCCCATGGTTTCCCTTATATGCAATATCTAGTATATGTATGAGTCAAGCGGAAAAGGTCAGATAATGTGATGTTAGGAAAACGATCCCTTAAATATGTATTTTAATGTTTTTTTTCTTTCAAGCATGTGTTTCTAATACATTTATAAGATTATTTCTTTGTTGCTTTGTATGTCCCTCCCCCACAGTGTAACCCCCGCTTTCACTATATTTGATGTCAGTATAACTTGTGGAGGAGATGGGGACAAACAAGACGTTTAAGGATTCTGGTGGACCTGTTGCAACAATGAGAAGTACAAAATGTCATGTCAAAAACGAGCTTTACAATGTCGGTGTGGGGGGGGGAAGGATTGGGTGGGGGGGAGGGGGAAGGCTGGGAAGGGAGGTGAAGGGTAAACAAAGGAGGAGGCTGCAATGCTTGGTAAGAAATGTATGCATTATCCTGCCCATGTAATTGTAACCCCTCTGTACAGTATGTTCTCAAATAAAATAAAATAAAATTAACAAAAAAGAATAAATGATCTTAATTCCTAGGAGTAAATATTTCTTTTTTTAATTAAGCTTTTTATTGTGAAAATACTGTACAGAGGGTTACAGTTACATGAGCAAGGTAATGAGTACATTTCTTATCAAGCATTTTTGGCTCCTCCTTTGTTTTAGAATAAACAATTCTGGGAGACTCCAGTGGCTCATGTCTATAATCCTAGACACTCAGGATTTGATATCTGAGGATCATGGTTCAAAGCCAGCCCAGGCAAGAAAACCCATGAAAATCCTACCTCTAATTAACCACTCCTCCAAAAAAAAAAAAAAAAAAAAGAGCCAAAAGTGATCCTGGGGTTGAAGTTGTAGAGCGCTAACATTAAGCAAAAAGCTCAGGGAAAGTGCCCAGGCCCCAAGTTCAAGCCCCAGAACTGGCAAAAAATAAATAAATAAATAAATAAATAAAATAATTCTAAAGAATACATAATGTATTAATTTATTCATTATGTATGTAGATATTTATTTAAGATTGCTTATATCCTGATTTTTCTTGTAGCAGAGAAAAGAACCAAGCAGGGACTCCATGAACTGGAGGCATAATCTACTTTATCAAGAACACATACACCTAACAATGTATTGACAGAGTTTCATTATGCTTTGAGCATGTACCAAGTCCCTGACTTTAGGAGCCTCATGTTATGATTAGAAAAACCAGACCAACATAAAAAGTAATTAAATCTACCAGGTACCACATGCTAAGTGACAAATATCATATAGCAGGTGTTCGAGTTAGGGGGTCATCACCAAGGACTGGAAAGGTGAGAAAAGGCTTTTTGAAGAATGTGGGAGTTAAAATGAACTTTGAAGTAAGGATAGGGCTTGTAACAGGCCTGGGTGAGGAGGGCATTTTAAGATCCTATGAGAATGGTTTCTTAGAGAAACCAGAAGATTCCTCTGAATTACAGCAATTGGCTTTCCCTACCAGTCTAATAATGAGCTTTGCTATTTATCAATGCAGTTTAAACATTTTTGTCTTTAAAAAATGTAAAGACCAGGAACTCTATGAAGGTGTACAGATTTACCTACAACTTAAACAGTGCATTATTATGTCGGGGATGGTTATAAAATATATAAAATATCTTTATAACCTTGGAAATAAGCAACATCATTTTGAGGCATTTTTGGACCCTACCAAATCTAAATTCCTACTGGAAATCGAATAAGAACAGAAGTACTTGTCACAGAAAGCACATCTTATTGTCATCTAATTTCAGGGTTATTGACTTGGGATAGTAGAAAATCATGAACACCAAAAAATTGTAGATTTTGTCATTTCCCTACCTTTTGCAATTTTTCTTTTTTTCTTTCACACCTAAGTTTTCATTTTAAAGAAATACATTTCCCTGCTTTTCTGTAGGGAAGATAAAAACCTTTAAATTTTCTCTCAAATTGAGACTTTATTTCACAGCTAGGCTGGTTTCAACGAAACTAGAAAAAAAAACAATAAAGTAAGCTGTAATTATCTCTTTTCCACTTTAAGAAGTCATACAGGATGTTGGGTGCTTCCAATCCTAGTTGTTGTTTCTGTGAATTTTATCATTTCATAAGCACTTAGCTAGAATTAGGCACTTAAAATTATCAAATGACATCCTGTCTAATTTTTCTAATTGGTCATTCTGATTATTCATTAATAAAAGCTGATGGCCCCAATCACTGAAGTCATTTTTCAGTGGTCCATTTAGCATATTCTGGAGAACGACCAGCCTGATAACATATGAATGTGCAAACCATTACCATTCCGGGGCTATCATGAATTAGAAAGTATGGAACTCTGGACTTTCCTTCATAATATTAATTCATTGTTAAATATTTACGTAGGTCAAGATATTATGAAAAATCTAGTAGGGGACACAGAGATAGATGAATAAACCACAGATCTTGCTTTCAAAGAATTTTTAATGATATTCCTGGGAAACCCAATAAAGGTCCCAACATTGATCTCAATGCAAAAATGTTAAAGATAATTAAGGAGGAAAGTGAGAAATCCAACTTGCAAAGGAAGTACAATCAGGAAATAAGCCCTGCAGTAGATAGAAGCTCAAGTTATGTCAAATTTCTACAAGTAGTAGTAGTGGAATCTGTAGAGAAAGTGCAAGTGATGGTTATGTTAGAACCAAAAAGAGAAATAAAGGCCTTGAGAAGATAGTGAATAATTTCATATGAAATGCATCTGACATCACTTCAAGAGATATAGCTGGAGTTAAGGTAGGGAATGTCTTGAATTGCCCTAGGAAAAATAGGGTGGGGAGTTACTCTTAATTGAAAATAGGAAGAGGATTACCTAAAGAAAATTTATCACTGGCATACAAACAGCAGATAGGTACAAATAATGCTGAAGATAGGCTACATAGTAAAAGAATACTTAATCTAGAGACATAACTATGCCCTAAATTGGTAACTAAATTGGCCTAAATAAAATAATTTAGGTAAAGCAAAAAAAAAAAGACATTTGAATCCAACAAAAATAAATTGACTTGATACAGTTTTTACTGTTTCAGATGTAAAATGTTATATAAAAGTTTTCCCTAATTAGTAATAATTGAGATTACATAAACATAGTTAAACATAGATTAATTGTGGTGCATGCCTGTGATCCCAGCACCTGGGAGGTCAAAAAGGAGGTTCATTTTTTGAGGTTAGCTTGGGTTGCATAGAGAGACCAAAAGATGAGAAGTAGCTCAGTGGTAGATGCTTGCCTAGCATGTTTGATACCTGTTACCATTAAAACACACACACACACACACACACACACACACACACACACACACAACAAAAACAGAAACAAAAGAATAGTTATTGCTTACAAATGGTTTCAAGCTAAAAGGTATGGCTTAGTAGTAGAGTACTCACTAAGAATGCACAAAGCCCTTGGTTTAACTCCTAGCATTACAAAAAAGAAACGAAAAGTTTCCGTATGAGTCAACAATTGACTAAAAAAATTATACTGTAATCATCCTTCTACCTCCAAACCCTGAATGGTCCAAAATTTAACATTGTTCCTTTCTTCTTCTTTTCCAGTATTTTGGGGATTTAAAGTCTTCTTTTTCTTCACAAAAGCAATAATACAATCTGTTTCTCTTATTTAGAAACAGAGTATTTTGAATCTTCACTATTTTCCATTTCTCCTTCAACAAATTTCTTTTTGTCCTGTACTACCTTCATGTTCTTTCTCCTCTCTCATACACAGAAGCAGTAATACAGAAATTATTCTTATTTACATTATATTTTCTTATTTGCTTTTACTTAGTTTTACTAATTTTTGGACGCCAATTCATTGTTTTATGTTAATTTTCATGATTATCAATTTTAAAGGGCCCATATAATTTGATACCTTCTAAAACATAATGATACGTGCATATATCTAAATATAAATATGGTACTTGTTAAGCAAGCTATAAAATTCTTTCAGAAGAATACAGAATACTTAAAGTAAAATTTGAAATTCAAGTAAATGATGAACATTTTTTTCATATATTTGACATATATGGATGTACCATATCTATGTGACCTACATATAACACATACAAATTATACATATGACACATATAATATATGTCATATATATTTATGTATAAAGATTATAGTTGTGTAACATATTTCATGTACTGTGTATCATCTCTATACATAGATATTACTATGGGTATTTGACCAAACTCCATGAATTGCATAAAAAATGTGGAAATAGCATTTCAAACAGCTCAGTCAGTGTTAATAGTTCATGATATTACATATAAAATTTGTAGGATCTCTATTTTGCCAGTTCTGAGTCCTGAATTCAGAGCCTTGGTGCTGTCCCTGAGCTTTTTTTTGGCTCAAGGATGGCACTCTACCACTTGAGCCACAGTTCTACTCTCTGCTTTTTTTTGGGGGGGGGGTGGCTAATTGGAGATAAGAATTTCATGAGCTTTCTTTCCCAGACTGGCCTGAAACTCAGATCCTCAGATATCAGATTTCGGAGTAGCTGGGATTACAGGCATGAGCCACAGGTGCCCGGCCATATTTTTAATAGAATCTCATTCCTTTAGAAAGGACTACACATATTTCTTGAGATAAAATACAAAGAAATAAGTGGACAATTTTATTAATCTTGTTAAATATTTTAGTCTTTCCTCTAAACTCTTAGAGTTAGGAATTTAAGAAATTACTCTGTTTTTGAGGTGGAAGCGCTTTTAGGTGATTTGATACTGGAAGTGTGTATTGATGCTTTGTTCACTGTCAGAAGGAAAGATTTTCAGAAGAAGGCCTAGATTTTCTGTTGTGGAAGTATTCTATTGTAGACTGAGTTGGACCATCACCTATGTGTTACATGGTTTCATATTATAAAAATCATTACATTAGGCTAGACAAGTGGCTCAATGGTAGAGTGGTTGCCTCAAAAACAAGAGGCCCTGGGTTCGATTCTTCAGCCTCACATAATCAGAAAAAGCTGGAAGGGGCACTGTGGCTCAAGTGGTAGAACCCTAGAGCCTTGAGCTGAAGAGCTGAGGGACAGTGCCCAGGCCCACAGTTCAGGCCTTACAACCAACATAAATAAATAAATAAACGAAAATTAAAAAATCATTGCATTTGCTTGGTAAGAAATGTATGCATTATCCTGCCCATGTAATTGTAACCCCTCTGTACAGTATGTTCTCAAATAAAATAAAATAAAATTAAAAAAAAATCATTGCATTATAAAATAATTCAAATTGACTTCTACTTTCGGGAAGATCCAATTGACTTTTCCTTCAGTAAAACTAAAAAGTCTAGATGTTATATACAAAACAGACACAGAAAGTACTGAAAGCTGGAGGGACAAAGGCTCATTTGTGAGACCGCAAACTTGGAGAAGGTCTCCCTCTGTTCTCTTTTGCTTTCTGTATCCTAGACTTATAACTGAAAAAAATCACCCTGGTGGCCAATGGTTCAGAAAGAGAAAGAGAAAATAATTACTGCAATAAAAACATGTCCTAGTGGGGCACCACTGGCACATGTCTGTAATCCTAGCTACTCAGGAGACTGAGATCTGAGGATTTTGGTTCAAAGCCAGCCTGGGCAGGAAAATCTGTGAGACTCATATCTCCAGTTAACATCAGAAAACCAGAAAGGGCACTGTGGCGCAAGTAGTAAAGTGCTTGCCTTGAGCTGAAGAGCTCAGGGTTAGTGCCCAGGCCCCACAACTGATTAAAACAAACAAACCCACCGAAAACAAAACAAAACAAAACAAAACCCAACAATTACCCTGTCCTACCTTAGGAAAGGGACTATAGACATTAACTGCTTTAGTTTGACCAAAAATAGCAGGAGAAAAATGGCAACCACAGACCTACTGATACCAGCTGAGTGTGGAGCTTAGAGTTCCACTCTTCACTGACTGTAATTCAGTTATCAACTTCCTTCCTAGGTTGGAATCAGAGAAGGCTGAGTGAGGAGCTCATACTTACATCCACTCTCCCTGCAAACAATAAGGATCCCTTTGCCCACTCCCCATTTATCCCCCACACCTGCCCTTTGATCCCCACTTGCAGAGACTAAACTTTACCTTGCTTTAATGAGGCATCTTGGCAGGGTCTACTTCCTGGCCAACTCTTTCACGTCAGTCAATGCAATCCATCATATGCAAGAACGCTAAAGAACAATCACATGATCAGTTGCTGCCTAAGAAGGACTCCTAAAGCCAAGCATGTGTGGCTCATGCTGGTAATCATAGATACACAAAAGTCTGAGATCTGAGGATTATGGGTCCATGTCAGCCTATGCAGGAAAGTCTAGGAGACTCTTATTTCCAGTTAACCACAAACCAAGACTGAAAGTGTGGCTCAAGTGACCTTGAATTCAAGCCTCTAGGACTGGTACCAAAAGAAAAAGACTCATCAAAAGTAAATACCCAGTAAAATCTCTCAGAAACCTAGGAGTAGAGAGGGACTTCCCTCTGCATAGATAGCACTTACACAAAGTACATACCTAATACAGAAAACTGAATGTCCCCATCACAATTTTGGAAGTAAGTTAAGAATAGCTACTCTTATTATTTTCATTTAACCTAACAGTAGAAATTATAACATTGTAATAAGGCAAGCAAATAAAATAAGAGGCATGCTGAAATTAAAAAAAAATAAAGACTGTCTCTATTTGCAGATGGTTGGGTATAGAAAATCCCAAGGAAATCAAGAAAACCTGTCATATTGGATAATTAAATTCAGCATGCTAGTAAGAGTACAAGATTAAGCACACAACATCAATTCTATTTCTAAATATCATTAATGAATATGGGAGCAACAAAATTAAAAACTATAGCACAATTTATAATCACTCAGAAAAGTGAAACAATTAAGTGAAAATCTAGTGAAACATTTACCGGATTAGTATGTTGAAAATGGCAAAACTGACAGAAGAAATCAAGGTAGCTAAATGGGGAAAATGTGCTGTGTTTGTGATTTGGAGAACTCAAAATAATAAAAAATGTCCATCCCCTCAAACTGAAATAAGCCTTAATTCAATTTCTACCACTTTTCCTTTAAGTTCCTTTTTTTGTTCTTTTTTTGTTCTTTATCAGTCCTGGGTCTTGAACTCGGCCTGGGCATTGTCTGTCCCTGAGCTTTTTTGCTCAAGACTAGTGCTCTACCAATTTGAGTCACAGTGCCACTTCCATTTTTTGCTGGTTAACTGGAGCTAAGAGTCACCAGGACTTTCCTGTCCGGGCTACCTTTGAACCATAGTCCTCAGATCTCAGCCTCAGATCTCAGCACGAGGTACTCAATCCTGGCTAAGATTCACTAATAAAATGAAGCTATTCTGAACTTTAATGTAAAATGAAAGTAGCTGAAACAATCAAAAATAATAGAATGGTAGGAATCAAATAGTTCTTTCAAGGACTATTTCAAGCAGGGTATACTACCAAAGAGAGGACCTAGAAACTGACCACGACAAATTAACCCAAGTGATGTTTGAAAAGGATGCAATAGTAACTCAATGGAGGAAACATGATCTCTAACCTTTGGTACCAAGTCAATCCAACATACATAGGTGAAAAACAAGCCCTGACATAGATTTCATGTACTATAAATAATGAAACAAAAAGTGAGATTTAAATATAGAATATAAAGCTGTGAAATGTTTAAAATGAAATAGTAAAATCTTCAGGATTTAGGGTGTAGCAACTTCTTAAGCTTGGCATCTGAAACAGAATGAATAAGACAAAAAATGATAAATTGCACCTCATCAGAAGCAGAAATTCCTAGGTCTCATGATAGACCTTATTAAGAAGAATAGATCAAGAAAATGTGGTACATATATAGACAATAGAATTTTACTCATCCATTAGAAAGAATGATATTGTATTGTTTGTTAATTATGTTAAGTGAAGTATGTCAGGAACAAAGAGAAAAAGGATGTGTGTTTTCCCTTATGTGTGGAAGCTAGATTTAACTTACAAGCTCATAAAATAAATACGTTGGATAGTATGCAAGTAAATGCAAGTGTATTAACTGACATATGGTAGATTCAAGGGAGATCTTAAATAGCATAATTCCTTAGGAAGGAAAAGACAAAGTTCAGCAAAATGAAATACTAGGAAGTGGGTACTCGAAGGGGTAGGAGGAGGTCAAAGGGAAAAGGGTAGATAATGAAAAGAAGAAGATGGGGAAAATGCAAACAAGAATCCAATATATCCCACAAAGTTAAGAAGAGTGAGGAAAGGTGTGGGTAAGGGAGGAAAGGGCGAGAATATTGAAAGGAGTGAAATTTATCAAGATATATTGTGTACAATGGAATAAATGGAACTCCTTTGTACAACTACTTGAAGAAAATAAAAATAAATAAAAAAGGATGGAGAGAAGGGGTGGAGTGTGTTGCTCAGTAGAGGAACACTTGTTTAGCATGTATAAGGCCCAGGGTTCCATTCCCATCACTCCCTATTATCCACAAGAAAAAAAATTCTAAGGTTGAAAAACAGGATTATAGACTGTAGGAAAACATTTTCAAGATACACATTCTTTTACTATGTATGCAGAATATATAAAGCACTCTTAAAATCTCAACAGTAAAAAAAAATAACGCACAAGATGGCCAAAATACAGAGACATGTTTCAAGAAGAAAGTATACATACAGTAAAAAAAAGTCTTAAATCAGGGTTCAACATTAGTATCTATTAGAAAATTACCACTAAAAATTACAATGTCAAAGAATATTAAAAATAACTCATGGATTACAACAATTAATTTGCTAATATGAATCTGAAAAGGACTGTTGTTTAAAATATATAAAGTAAGTAAAAGGGGGGGGGCTGGGAAGGTGGCTCAGTGGTGGAGTGCTTGCCTTGCATGCATGAAACCTTGGATTTGATTCCTCACTATCACATAAACAGAAAAAGCTGGAAGTGGCACTGTGGCTCAAGTGGTAGAGCGCTAGCCTTGACCTGAAGAGCTGAGGGACAGCTCCCAGGCCCAGAGTTCAGGCCCCTGATAGACAAAAATAAAAAAAGTACATATATATATACATATATATATATATATATATATAAAGTTCTCTTAAAATTCAACAATAATATATTGAAAACTGATTTTAAAATAGACAAAGGCTTTAGCAAATATTCACCCAAGGTTTACAAATAGCAAGGATGCATATGCCATAGATAATTATGTTAAAACATGAGAGATATATTATAATATCCAAAATCTTAAACACTGACAACACCAAAAACTAATGAAGATATACAAAAGAAAACTCTCATTCATTGCTAATGAGAATGCAATATGGCACATCCATTTTGTAAGACTGGCAAGTTCTTATGAAACTAAGAAATTAGTTAGAACCAGTCACCGTTTTCCTAAACCCAAATGAATGACAACAGAACTTCTGCCTCCCCCCAAACTTGCACAGAAATGTTTGTAGCACCTTTCCTCATCATTGTCCACATTTCAAAGCAATCAAGATGTTCAGTAGGTGACTTGATAAATAAATTGTGGTATACATGTATAGTAGGATATTACTTATCACCCCAAAATGAGTGATCAAGCTGTAAAAGAAACTCCAATGCATACTAACTGAAAATGTAAGAAACCTAAATGTGTTTAGGTGAAAGAATCCAATATGAAATTTATATATAGAATTTCAATTACATAACCTTCTGGAATAAAGGAAAACAATGGAGATGTTGAAAATAATGCATAATTGCTAGAAATTTTTGAGAGAAGTGAACAAACACAGCACGAATGTTTACTAGGCAAGTGAAAAGTGTTCTGTGTGATACTGCAATGTGAATGCATGTCATTAAAGATGTGGAAAAAGTTGTGGATTGTACAACAAAAGCTATCCATTTGGGAATCTATAGACTTGGTATTTTTATGTGAAATCAATGAAGTACATTTATTGATTCCAACAAATGTCTAATTCTGGGTCAAGATGTCTATGAGGAGACTTGGGTGTATATACACACTTTGTTATAAAACTAAAAATTTCCTAAGGAATATATTTAATTAATTAAACACTCAAGTTATGGACTAGGGGTGGCAGTGTACACCTGTTATTCTATCTGTGCAAGAGTCAGAAATAGGTCAGTCTTGGTGTGTGACCAACCTACACAAAATAAGTATAAGACTAACTTTAAAACAAATGAAAAGCTAGAGGGCCAAAGGGCATATCTTAAATGGTAAAGCACTTGCCAAACAAGTAAGAAGCCTTGATTTCAAATCCCAGCGTCACTAACATACAAACACACAAAAACTCAAATTGTTACTACACCTCTGTATGAATAATTAAATTATGAAAAATGATGAGATCAAATGTGAACAAGAATTCAGAGGAAATGGGTTATTCCTACTTTTCTGGTAAGAATATAAAAAGAGGGGCTGGGAAGGTGGCTCAGTGGTAGAGCGCTTACCTGGCATGCATGAGGCCCTGGGTTCGATTCCTCAGCACCACATAAGCAAAAAGAAAAAAGCGGGAAGTGGCGCTGTGGCTCAAGTGGTAGAGAGCTAGCCTTGAGCTGAAGAGCTGAGGGACAGTGCCCAGGCCCAGAGTTCAGGCCCCACCACCAGACCCCTTCCCAAAAAAAAGAGTATAAAAAGAAAGTTTGGTAGTTACAGAATTAATCATAAAACTTTTATATTATCTACCAATGGGTATTTATCTCAGAGAAACAAAAATTTGTGCTCTCACCAAACCAAATCATTTGCATAAATGTGCCCAACACCCTTGTTTATAATCTTCATAAAGTCAAAACAGCTCAGACATCTTTCAAGGGATGGCGCTTCTACATCATGGGATACAACTCAGGAATAAAAAGGAAGGGATTTTTAATAGCATGCTGTAACTTGGATGCATCTCCAGAAAGTTATGTTTGATGAAAAAGAAATCCAGAAAATCCACACAGTTTAGCATTTCATTATGCAACATTAAAATGGCATGATTACAGAAATAGAGAAGAATTAGTGGTTGACAAGTATGGAGAAAGGATGGAGGAGGTGGAGGAAGGTGTGGGTATGATTGGTGGTAGGAGGGATCTTTGTGATAGAATTGTTCAATTGCAAGTGTCACTATCAATGTCCTGGTTGTGATACTCTACTGAAATTTTGCAGCATGCTACCATTTGGAAAAAACTGAGGAAAAGGTATATGCGATTGCTCCATATTATTCCTTCCCCTTGTGTATGAATATGGTAAGATCTCCAAGTAAATAATTTCATAAAATAATGTAGTATAAATCTACATAAAGTGAAAAAGTTCCCACATCTAAGAATCTTAATAGTAAAAGGCACCACAGTATCCTCCTCATCAATAAAAATATAATAACCAAATTAATGAGAGTTAATATAAGATTCCATTTGAGACATTTCTTTGCTCCCTTTGAGCATTTTTAAATGGATTTTTTAAAAGAATGGTCAAGTCAAACACTTGTATGACTCTTTTTATTTCTTATTTTTTGGTTGTTTATTTGTTTGGTGCCTATCCTGGGCACTGTCCTTGAACTTCTTTTCCTAATGGCTAGCACTCTACCACTTGATCCATAGTTCCATTTCCAACTTTTTTGGTTGTTTAATAGAGATAAGAGTCTCACAGACTTTCCTGACCTGGCTAGCTTAGAATTGGATTCTCAGATCTCAGCATCTTGAGTAGCTAGGATTGTAGGTGTGAGCCACAGGCATCGGGCTTATTTTTCCCTTTAAACTTTACCAGTGATGCAGGTAAGAGCAATTCTGTGTGTTGGTGGGAAGTAATTACCACTGCTCATTTCAGTTCACCGGTAAGATCCTCATGACATCATCTTCAATCCTATGTTTTATTTTGCTTTGAAATGAAAAAGAAGCAAAGAAGTAAAATAAACCAGAAATCATCTGGGTTTTTCTAGTGTCAGACTCAGCTCACTTATTCAGATTAGCATTAGAGAATATTGGTTTCCATATTACTCAAAGAATGAAAATCTGAGTCCTTTTGAATTTCTTGGGACTTGTGATAATAATAGATTCTTTTCTTTTCTTTTTTTTTTTGAGTCCTGTCGTGGGGCCTGAACTCTGGGTCTGGGCACTGTTCCTCAGTTCTTTCACTCAAGGCTAGCACTCTACCACTTGAGCCACAGTGCCACTTCCAGATTTTTTCTTTTTGTTTATGTGATGCTTAGGAATTGAACCCAGGGCCTCAGGCATGCAAGGCAAGCGCTCTACCACTGAGCCACCTTCCCAGCTCAGTAATAGATTCTTAAAGGGCCTCTACAGTAAACATTCAGATTTCAATGGTAATAGAAGATGTCAACCGTTTTCTTCATCATTCTAAAATTATATTTTCCAAAAGCAAATGTTTTTTTTAATATTAAGGATGGTTGTCAGAGCCTTTTACATATCAGCATAAAGAAAGCTTGAACAAGTAAAAAAATTGATTTAAAAACAGACTTCTGGGAAATATGGGTGAAGAGCTGTTTGGATTTGGGAACAGATGTGTAGAAAACCATTTTAATGCTGGAACAGAAATAGGTCATGTTTTTAATATCTACAACTAGAGACTCAAGGACTAAATACACCAACTTTTGAACTATGTGGCTTATTTATTCATTTCTTTCTTTCTTCATTTTGGTCAATCCTGGATCTTGATCTCTGGGCCTGGGCACTGCCTTTGAGTGCCTTTTGCTCAAGGCTAACATTCTATCACTTAAGCTGCAACATCACTTCCAGTTTTTTATTTGATTAATTGGAGATAAGAGTCTTGTGGATTTCCCAGCTGGGGCTGGCTTCAAACCACAATCCTCAGATCTCAGACTCCTGAGTAGCTAGGATTACAAATATGAGCCACTGTCATCTGGTTCATGTGGTTTATATCTCATACATTATTATCATCAAGAACTCATCTTCAACAGTTGTGATTAACTTTTACTAAATTAGTGTGTTCATAAGTCTCTTGAAGCATATTGATTGTTGGTTTCTCCAAAAACTTTGATGCTATATTTATGTATAACTCTGAAAAAAATGAGACAAATGGGTGGTTACTTAAACAACACCAAAATGTGAGACCATTAGGGGCAACTTGGGAATCCCCTCAAAGTGTAGGCTTATATTTTGTTGAATCCTTTAACCTTATAAGGAACTTTAGGTTGTCTTTGGAACTTAGTAATTTAAATGTTGAGTGACAGCACATGTAGAAGCCCAAATCTATGCTTCAGTTGTTCGCTAAAATAATCTCCAAACTTTAAAGCGGAAGATTAAAAAGTTAAAGAATTGGAGTTATTTTGTAAAGAAAAGAAGAGTATGAGTGACATTAATTGATCTCAAGTAAATTGATAATGTAAGTAGTTTCTACTTCCATTGAGGAAATGATGAATATCATATAATTTGTCATTCCAACCAGGGTGCTTTTGAAAGTGAGTGGAGTCTATTAATAATTAAACATGGGAGAAAAAAATAACATAAAGTAGGATGTATAGTTAGCCTGCAAATCATTCCTTTGTTCATTAATTCACCAGACACTCTGATAAGTACTTGGCTCCAAAAAATATAGACACTGTCCCTGTCTTCAGAAAGATCAAGCATATGTAGGTGGAATATATGTTTTTATTAGAAACTAACATTAAAGTGTCTCAGGGAGCATAGAGGAAAAGTTTTGATCTCTGTCCATTAAAAAATACCATTAAACATTGAAATATCCATAGAGTTGAAAATAATAAGTGTTTATTCTTACTAGACAGCTGGAGAAACTGAGATTTGTGCTATCCAACAGTCTAAGAGTAGATTATGGATAACATCTATAGTTTCCTGCGTTCTATCTGAAAACTTGTCATCTAATTATTTTATTCTTATGAGTACCAGAAGGAAAATGCTTGAGATTTATTTTACATTTGGGACAAAGGATAACATGAAACATTTTTGTGATTTAGTGTCTTTGCAATAAGAAAAGTCCAAGTGGTCAACTTAATCACTTTTGACTTGGTCTTTCAGAGATGTGTAATATTGAATTTCCTTTTTCTTTTTAAGGTAGATTCTTTGAGGCAAGATTTTACTTGTGAGTTGAGAAAGGGAATTACAATTAAAATGCAGGATACACTGGGGTGACGTAGCCTTTTGCTGTATCATGTTCTAAGCGCAATTTATTCTATCTAGATACAACATTAGCAAACCGTCTGACCACTTAACTCAACTGAGATCCATTATAGAAGTATTTCTCAGGAGATATTTATTCCTTCTTAGAAATATACTTATTGGCAGGATGTTGTGCTACTCTACAATATCTGGAGAGCCTATGATCATGTAGATACACACTTGCTTAGGCACACATAGAAAGTAGAGAGCTGATTTGCCATTCATTATTTCTCTACTGTTCATTTAATTAACTCTTTTTTAAAAAAATTCTATTCATTACAACATTTGACTACTAAGTCAATCAAACACTATACTGCCCCAAATTTGTTTTCAACATCATTACTTGCTTTTTGTATAAAGACTTTAGCTCTTAACTATGTTTAAAAATTCACTATGTATGTACATTTTGGAAATAAAATTTTAAAGAGGGAACATATTAATTGTAAGAAGAGTAATCAAATGTTTTGCCTTTGAAGCAGAAAGTGCAGCACTTAGAGCAGGACAATGGCCTACATTCTCTGACTGACAGGTGGGTATCACATTAGATGAAAATGATAAGAGATTTAGTGGACTGAAGAATAACTTCCTTTTGACAATGCCCTGACCTTTGACCTGTGGCCTGACTCTTGTTAGCTTCCCTAACACAGGGTAATTGTCACAGGTGTAGAATAAAAGACCACTGCAAAACCTCTCAAGAGTCCAAGATTTATTGCTTTTGATGACCAGTAATGTGCTGTTGAGATAAAAAAAAATGAAAATTTGGACATTCTCTGACCTATCAGGACATGAAATTTTTTCCACAAGAAAGGCAAATTCCAGATTCAGCAAGCTCTCTCCTCACTGATTTGCTTGAAGTTCACTATTGTAACAGGGAGGGGAAAAGTACCAGCCCAAAGCAATGGCAAATATATCATTGTCATTATCCTGAAAGCATGTTTCACACATAATTGTGACACAGATCTGATAAAGAGCAGTCTATTCATAATAGACTCCCTGTATTTTTATAATTGTTAGTAAACTCTTACTATGTCATACTCTGGAACTGCATCCTATTCTGAAATGATTCTTTTGTATTTATATGCTAATCACATTCTTCCAAAGAAATTAGCTCTTTGAGTTTTATTTAAGTGTTCTGAAGGTGGTAGCTTTGAGAGTACTTAGGGATGATGTAACAATTGTGATTTCTTATGAAAGTTAATGTCTCTTCCTTTGAGAAAAATATATGGTATACTTCTTTGCCAGCAACATAAGTGAGAAATTCAGAAAACATAGTGAAGCACAATGAGTTCTACATTATAGTAGAAGAATATTACAAGGGAGAAACCAACTGAATAGATTGTCCATTAAAGTGCAATCAATACAGTAAGATAGCCATGAGTTTTTTAAATCTGCAGAAGAATGAAAATTGCTTGGACCTGAAAATGACAACACAAATTATTAAAATGAAATCAAGGAGGTCATACCATGATGTTTTCAAAGTATTTTGCCATGAAGGGAATAGATTCAAATTTTTAAACACTTGACACAAGAATATGATATATTTTACTATTTTGGGTGTTTTTAGAGGGTAAAACACTAGAATCTCCCAAGTGTATGTAACTTAGCAGGAAGAAATAATAATTTTCTAGCCATCACAGATCTCTAGAAACCTATTTCTATCCAGAACTATAAACAAGATATTTATTACTCTTAAATTCATTTAAGTTTTATTCAGGTCATAGGTCTTTCCCTTCAGTGATTTTTTGTTTGTTTTATGATGGTATAAAACTGGTTTATACAAACTTTGGGGATAATCAGTCAAGGAAAATATCAAAATTATGTTTATCTCGATGTGATTCTAAATAGGTAGACTACTTCATTGGCTCAGTAAAGGTATTGCCAAACCCATCTGTTTCCAAAAT
>NW_024870715.1:2720000-2877500 GCF_019054845.1 Dipodomys spectabilis
AAAAATTGTATACTAGAATAAATAAACTTCTACATGGTTAGGTTACCTGAAGGAGCATCTGTACTCTCCCTTACCATGGCCGTTTGCTGATGTCTTTCTAAATACATTCGAAGTGGTAGATGATTTATTGTGTCTCTGAACTGTACTTATAACCATTCACTCAAGTAATATTTAAATTTCAATTAAATTCTGGGCATCTTTTGTAAGCACATGATCAAAATCAGAGTACAAAGTGCCTAACACTCTTTTATCTAAGATATTGTCATTTTAAATGGATTTCATACAATGCATATGTGTGTGTGTGTGCGTGTGTGTGTGTGTGTGTGTGTGTGTGTGTGTGTGCGTGTTTCTCACCACTCCTCTCAAATTTCTATAATCCTTCATCCTGATTATGTCAGGTACCTGGCACATAGTAGGTGCTTTGAGTATTGAACTATTATTTTACCTGTATCCTCACCCCACTTGAGTTTCTGTGCGTGTAAAATAGTCTACCAAATAAACACTCCAGTTATATCTATGAAAAACAAGATAGGGAGGAAGCTGAGAGTTGGGGCTGAGCAGGGTATAAGATATATGCATAGAGTTGGGTTCAATGCTTATTATGTATTTATTTTTGTTAGCCATGGGGTTAGAACTCTGGACCTGGGCGCTGTCCCTCAGCTCTTCAACTCAAGGTAAGTGCTCTACCACTTGAGACACAGCACCACTTCTGGTTTCCTGGTGGTTAATTGGAGTTAAGAGGATACAGACTTTCTTGTCCAGGCTGGCTTTGAATCGAGATCCTCAGATCTCAGCCTCCTCAGTAGCTAGGATTACAGGTAGGATTATACAGCACCTCAGGGTGCTGGGCTCAAGCTTGAATTTTTAATTTGAATTTCCTCTGTGTGTGTGTGTGTGTGTGTGTGTGTGTGTGTGTGTTTGTGATATATATCTGGATACATTGGAGTCTTCCAAAATGAAGATAAGAAATGTCAACTTTTTGAGGAAAAACTAATGAATTTGGTAGTGAACCAAAGTTTCTTGTTTGGGAATAGTGAGTCATGTGAGTGAGCACTTGTGAGACTAAACAACATTTCTCAGCACCCATGAAGAGATAAGGAACTAGTGAAGTCCTTAAAAAAGTACAAGGGAGGTCATGGCTCATGCCTATCTTCCTAGCTACTCAGGGATTGAGATCTGAGGGTCATGGTTCAAAGCTAGCCTAGGGAGGTTAGTCTGTGAGACTCTCAACTCCAATTAACCAGCTGAAAATCCGAAGTGGAGCTGTGGCTCAAAAGTCATAGAGCACTAAACTTGAGCAAAAAAATCAGGAGCAGTACTCAGGCCTTGAGGTCAAGCCCCATGACCAAAAGAAAAAGTGGAGAAATGAGACGGAAAATTTCATCAGGCAAAATTCAGAATCTGGGTTTGCAGTATCTTGGGACAATGATTTTCTGATGCTCATATTCAGTATTTCTGTCTCTGAAGGAAAACTTGAAATAGTTTTCGTTATCCATTCATTCTAGAAGATGGTATTTAAATCCAACTATTAAGAACTATTATTTCTATTAAAATAGATAACAATTCTTATAGACAGTTTATTTCAGAAGAATCAAGGGGAAACTCACCTGAATGCAAAAAATAATTTCATGCCAAAAGTGATACCCTTGACTTCTGATGTTCTATCTGCATATCTGGACCTTCATCTAAAGTATATAAGACCTCTCTGTAGTCTGTCTGTCTGTCTGTCTGTCTGTCTGTCTGTCTGTATTTCTATCTACATTCCCCTTGTTCTCCTCTTTTCTACTTACCTACAATCTACCTACTGGATTATTATAATATATGCTTTGTTCTAAAAATAGAGCATCTTTATTCCATTGGCACAAATGTATTCACTAACCACTGTAAATAGGCACTATTCATACTGATATTTGGAAATTCTGGTATACTTCTAGCTCCTCAAATATTCTGAATTGCCCTGCACCAGTGGCTCATGCCTCTAATACTAACTACTCAGGGGGCTGAGAACTGAGGATTTGGGTTTGAAGCCATCCCAGGCAGGGATGGCTTCATCCTAATTACCCACCAAAGAAAAAGTTGGAAGTGGAGTTGTAGCTGTAGTAGAGTGCTAGCCTTAAGCATAAAAGGTCATGACAGTGCTCAGGTCCTGAATTCAAGCCCCCAAATTGATAAGTAAGTAAGCAAGTAAGTTAATAAATAAGTAAATAAATAAATTCTGAATATACATAGATACAAACAGGGAAGTCCTTAGCACCTCTTGGAGAAAGGTCTTCTTTTTATAAAATTGTGAAACATTAAATGATAAGACAGAGGTTGGACATAATATAGAAATAAGTATCAAGTACTATCTTTACTTAGATTTCTTTCTGTTTCCTAGTGCAGATTAGTGAAGAAAAGTTTCTTATTATTATAAATGATACTTTTCAAGCTGCTAGAGCCTATTTATAAATGCAGATCTTTATTACTTTTATTGTCAACATATCAAGGTATCAAGTTTTCTTTTTTCTAAGCAGAATTTCACTATATTTCCAAGGTTGACTCAAATTCATAGTTCTTCCTCAGCCTCCTGAATGATAGATTATAAACATGAGCTACCATGTTCAGCTTAAAAATCTATTATACCTGTATATTTTACTTAAGTTATCCTAATAGGAACTATATTATGTCAAAGAATTAGTCAGTATATGAGATTTGGGTTACACTTCCAGTTTATAATGTTAATTCTTTTATATGTAATTTCTATGATTTTTAATTTCTTACTACTCTGAATAAAGATCTAATGAAAAACCTAAAAATTTTTATTTTTTGAATGATTTAAAATGATATTTCTTCTTTCCAACATAGTTATCTAAAACCTAAACACTATTGGAATCAATTCCTTGGTAATCAGTACTGGAGGGTTTTTGTACTTTATTCCAAAATGCAAACAGGATTGTACTCTCAGATGGAGTGCTACCAGAGTGCCAAGTGTCTCTTCATTCTCATGAAATTCTGAACACCTCTTTATAATCCAATTCTTTAAAATGTTTTTTTCCCCCCATATAAACTTGGTCTTTGGATGTCTGGAGGTAGAGGGGTCAGGAAAGTTCATCTGATTTGATGAATGCCCATTTAGTTAAGTTGGTATCCTCTATTTCTAAAGCAACTCTTGTCTTGTGTGATCTTTTGAATGGTCCAGCCTGGTTAACAAATGCTATTTCCGCCTCATGCATCTCAGTCTAAAGGAGAGGCCAAAGCTTTTGATTTCAACTCTGGAAAATTTCCTCCTCTTTTGCAGGTGGGGGTGTCAACAAGGAAGAAGATTAGGAAGCATCTTAGGCCATATCCTTCCTTAGGGCTCCTCCTTCTCCTCTCTTTAGGACAAAGGAGTGACAAAAGAAGAGAAGACTTAAAGGGCATTAGTGCTAGAGGATATGGACCAGTCTAGTGTGAATGGGAAAAAATGAAACAATAACAGAGAAAGTGAAATGAAGTTAGATTGGAAAATACAATCAGAAAAATAGGCACAAGCAAAAAGAGACCTTGAGATTTTCTATACCCAGCTTGTTTGTTTTGCTTTCGACAAGGTATTTAGAACAAAAGTGCCGTAAGTCAATTAGAGGAAAAGAAGGGAGTGGAGAGTTTTCTCCTGTATAACTACCCCCCATCCTCTGTATTTTGGTACAATGCCTCAGGAAAGGATTAGGACACAGCGACCTTACTTTATTTAACTGCATCATCTTTCTTATATAAATATTAACTACATTCGGCCTTTTTCACTCTTGCACAATTAGCAAATTAGTCATTCACTAAGGGTATTCATCTAGGTTTTATAACACTTTCTCCACCTTAATTGTAGAATATTACTTGCAAGAGGAAAAATTTGCCTTTTTTAATGCACTTATTGAAAAACCCTTCTCTTCATGCTATGCTCTGGAGCTATAGTGGCAGTTAGGTCTGTTATCAGAATCTCAGCACTTTGAATGGAATTTTGAAAATTACACCAACTGCACAGGCATTTAGTGGAATGGATCACTCTCTCTCTCTATGCTAAATGCACCCCATTTGAAGCTTATGCATTCCCTTTAATGCAGCCCCTCTTTCGATTCAGTTTATTGCATTTATTACAAGTCTGAGATGGAAATTAGAAAGTTTTTTCAAGGGTTTTGATCTTTTGTGTATAATATATAAATAAGAAAGAAGGGAACTTTTTGCACTGTTTTTACATATGAAATGTAGTGCACTGAACTAATATCATAAGGAATAAAACAAACTTCTCATTTATACTTATACGTACAGATATAAAATGCAATATTCATGGCCCCAAAAACCTAGAATTATAACAAAGAGCTTTGGAGTCCCATGTTTAATGTAATCAAATTCTAACATGATTTACTTCCAAATGCAGTCTTCCATGTATGACATTTAGGCTGAGATGCTGTGCTTGCATCTTTCAGAAACAGCCATCTTGAAATATTTTCTAAAATGATTGCCATCCATGTGAATTTGATTAATGAACATTGGAGTATTTGAAGCTGAAGCACAGTCTATTTTTTTTTTTTAATTCTAGCTTATTTCTTCTAGACTCCGTGATTTGTGCATGGAGGAAGGAAAATGCATATACCAAGCTAGGCTCTAGTGGCTCACACCCATTAGCTACTCAGGAGGCTGAGATCTGAGGATCATGGTTGAAAGCCAGCCTGGAAAGAAAGTCCATGAGACTTATCTACAATTAACCACCAAAAAAGCCAGAAGGGCAGTTGTCAGTAGTAGAGACTTAGCCTTAAGCAAAAAAAACTCAGGGACAGCACCCAGGGCCTGAGTTCAAGCCCCAAAACTGGTACACACACAAAAAGTATGTATTCCTTAGTGCATGCACACATGCACATGCACACACACACACACACACACACGCACACATATATATACATACATATGTATGTATATATATGTGTATGTGTGTGTGAGTGTGTGTGTGTGTGTGTGTGTGTATCTACAAGAACAGTTTAACAATCTCTACCAAAAGTAGTCCCTATCCCTTACCAATGACTAGGAGACCTCAAGAATTACCTTGTCTACCACTACTGGAGAAGTGGAAGGGGTGTAACATTGTGCTCATTAAGGGAACTGTATAATTAGATACCACTTTTTTATTTGTGTAGCTCTTGGAGGTACTAGGCACTGGTATTAAGACCATGAATAAGGTCTTCTCATATAGAGAAGCTGGCACTGTCTTAAATAGTCACATAAATTAATGCATTTCCATCTGTTTCTCCAGATAGGGGTGTTTCTTTACCCGTCAACTCATTAACCCTCTACTTAATATCACACTTAAGCCAAAACCTAATTATATGAGTCCAGAACCACAGCATAATAATAGGAGAGCAAGCGCACATATATTCCTTGGGGTCCTAGGGATAGCATGAAAGGTTTATATAACTTGGAATCATCACACTGAATGTTATTGGTAAAATTATGAAAGCAGTTCTAAGATCAAAACACAATGGTATCCTAAATTCACAGCAAAATGTGATCCTGTAACTATAATTAATATTATCCATGTCAATAGTTGTGGATTATTATTTAGTTTAATTCACTTACTCTTGATTAAATAGAGTTAGTCCTTTATAGATATTGGTTAACATAATTGGTGGCAATTTACATTAGATAGGCTTGTGAAGGATGTATAGTAGGAAGTATTTTACTTAACACATATTTGGGCTTAAAGATCAAGATTTGCTTTACCTCTGCTGTGCATGAACACACATACATACACATATGCTCTCTGTCTCTCTGCTCTCTGTCTCTCTGTTTCTCCTCAATGTCTGTCTGTCTGTCTGTCCTCTCTCTCTCTCTCTCTCTCTCTCTCTCTCTCTCTCTCTCACACACACACACACACACAAACACACACACACACACACACACACACACACACACACACACACACACACACACCCCGTGTGGTTAGTTTATTTCTTCCTACTTTAACAATCACGTAAAAGCCTAAAGCTTAATCCATTAAGAGCCATTCTAGACAAAAACAAACAAATAAAGCTTTAACCACTTCAATGACAACACTACAAAATCAACAAGCAGCCTTCTGAGCAAACCCTAGCAATTTGAGGATCAATAACCTCCTACTGCATGTTACTAAGTAATGAAAGTTAGAAAATGTGTACTGTCAGGTGTTATAGAACAAAATAAAATACACAAATGCAGGGAAAGATTATTTGGTAAATTTTGTTTGAGAATATCTATGTATCTCAGAGAGCTGATAGTACTCATGGCAAAAACAAACAACTTCAAAAACACCTTGGGTTGAAAATTTCACCTGTAGGTCCTGAGAATTGAACTGTTCGAATGTCTTTTAGTCTCTCTCCAAGTTCTATCACTTCTTTGTACATGAAAACTTAAACATATTTTTGTAAACAAATCTTCTATCATTATATTAAAATATTTAGGGATGCTTTACAGCCAACTTAATTTAGGGATATAGTTTCAAATGATGAAGGCAATCAGTCATTTATATACGACAGGAGTAAAAACAAACATTTTTTTTTACACAAGATTAAAAGCTGGTTCACTTTCTCCTCACATTTATTCTATTGTACATTATCTTTTGAAAAAAATTCATTTCTTTTATACCTCTCAGAGTAATAAATAACACAGCAGAATTGTACAATATGTCTCATGAAGAAAATATAGTCTTTATATACTGAAAAAGCCTCCTGTATCTTTCATATTCATTCTAGTATCTCTTTCAGCTTTACAAAGAGATTTAAAAATACCATATCTTGTAGATACAGTTTTGAAAGTGCTTTTGCATTGATTTTAATTATCAACTCAGTAATGAAATAGGAGCGTTATTTAGTATTTATCTCAAAGTGTCAGCTGGCTAGATTTACTCACAAATTATCTGGAGGCATTAAATTACATACCTATATAGGTAGTCAACAGACACTAAGGATTGCCTGCAGTATGTTTACAAGCTAATTTGTTCCCTCTGTATTGTCTACTCATTTATGTTTTTGCTGTGTTTTCTTTTTAAAGCAGATCCTCACTGGGAAAGAATAGTTTATATGAAGGATTTACAACAGAAATACCATTCTTTTTAACAAACAAGCATCAGATAAAAATGTGGAATAATCTCTTTGCTGAAAAATAATGATCAGATAACATTGACCATTAATATTTTACAGTCTAAAGAAAGAAATTACCCCACAATATCATTAAAATGCATGATTTCCCCGAGTGTCAGGGATTCTGTGCAGTTTTGTCTGGATTCATTAAAGGTCTCTCTGCCTCACTGCGCTGCCAACCCAGAATGTGGGTGGCTGTAATGGCAGCCTGTAGGTTTGTATGGAAAACAAGTATGGCGCTGTGAAAAAAAATAAAAAAATTCCTTCTCTCACCCTACCGATACCTGTGGGGGAGACCTTGGGAAGCGATTCCTTAGGTTCATTTTCAAGTGAATGTCAAAGCCCCCATTCGTTGAGAAGCAAAGGTAAGTCTGAAAACTGCATCGGAGGAAAAGGGAAGGGGATACGGGGGTGGGGTAGCATCACCTAGCGCTGAAGCAGCCTAACCAAGTGACAGACACATAGACAACTCCGATGCTGCCAGAACAACACTCTGCACAGCCCACCAGCAAGCAATTTGTCACAGCGACAAGAATATCCTCTGCAATTTGGCATCGGGGTCCTTGGACAGCCAACTGCGCCTGTACAGCACGAGACGTGCTATTCGGCAAGCAGGAAGATGGGAACCAACGTTCTCATTATGATGTCCAAATATGTTATTTTATGAAAAACATATCTTTTGTCATGATCAACATAGAGATAGAACAGTAGTAATGGGTAATAACTAGAGAAAAATAAGACAACAATTTGAGAACAAATATGTCCTTGTATGTTTTTGAGGTACCCTGAGTGTTGAGAAGATTTTAGCCTATTTGCTTGATACATCTGATGTTTTATGTCACGCTCCTTCAATGCTTCAGGAAAAAAAAAGTAATGATTCTATAGATACAAGAATGAGCTAAGAAGATTTTTGGTAGTAAACCTTTTGCTTTTAGCCGAATGTAGTCTTTGATTTGTTTTGGGCTTCATGTACATGTATATGATGTGTTGGTTAATATATTGGCCGAGTGCAAATCTTTTCTTACTAGTATGATTTGAAAAGACAAAGAACTCAAGGTAAGTTGAGTAATAAAGGACAGAGCCTTACTCTTTACATCGTTACCCTGTTAATCCATTGTAAAAGTGCAGTAAAGGAGAGAAGCCAGGAGCATAGGATAAAGGTATCTGATAAATAAGCAAGTAGTGTTCCCTTGCCAATTACTTGGCATTTTACTTAGTAATTAATGCCACCGTAATGAAAAAAGTGGTAGGCACAAAGATTGGGCCTTTTGTGCATTCTATACAGAACCAAACACTCATAAAAATCTAGCTCAAAGCTAGCCTAGTTTGGCTCTCTCCACAATCGAAAGTTGCTAGAGAATTAGTACAATCCCATAGGGTGTGTGTATGTGTGTGTGTGTGTGTGTGTGTGTGTGTGTGTGTGTGTGTGTGTGTGTGTGTGTGTGTGTGTGTGTGAGTGAGTGTGTGTTACAATGTATTATGTAAGAGTGACATCAGGCAATTGTGGTATTGCTGTCTCCATCACACAGACAAGAATGTCCTTCATTCCCCAGACATGATGGAATCGTGTACCTATTCTGCCAGGAGCTAACATCATGGTCCTTATTATGTTGTTCATTCGTTGTCCTATAAAACACTTTAGCTAACTGCTGTTTAAGTGGCTATGACTGTCTTGTAATGCCTGGTATAGTTCCAAGAAGCTTATGCATTTGTAGTCTGTGGACTACAATTCAGGAAATTCAGGAGATACTAAAAATACATACGAGTTAAATAATAATGAGGAAAGGTGATTATAATGAAAACAAATTTAAAAAATAGAATGCACATGATTTTTGATAGGACTTGATATGTGAGTTTATAAAAATAACTAGGTGGTATTATAATAATTTCCCCAGAAAACAGGAACATAAAATATTCCCTATCTATCCACATAAGCTGGACAGTGGTACATGATTTGGGGATGGGAAACTGGAGGATGAAATGTTTAATTGTGGCACTGTAGAATTTGTGTGTTCACTACTTATAGAAACAGTTCATTGTCAAGAGTTAAGATTTATATCTTTTAGAGGATATGTTACAAAGAAAGGGAAGAACAGAGACATGTGTGAGGAGAGAGCATTCAAGGCTAGAGGGTACAGAATGTAGTGGAGCCAAACTAACCCCCTACTCTTCCAAGCTTTGCATGGGGTGTTTTCCTTACAACTTCCATTAAAGTCAATGGGAATCATGCAGCTAAAACCCTGTTTAACTCTTTGACAATTTACTTCCTAGTGTCAGGAAAAGAGTTCTACCTACTAAGGGCAATTTACTCATTTTAGTTTTTGCCTCCATACAAAGAAGAATTTGATAGCACATAGCAGGAGGAAAAGAGAGACTGCATTTAAGATTTTGTTATTGCAAAAGAAGTCATCATTGAAAAATGTCATCTAAACTCTCACCTTGTTTAGCAACAATAATAAACAGAGAAAAGCAATCCAGCAAAAGAATATGAAAAGAAGTATGGACTTGATTACAGGGAAAATGGTGATTGCTAGTATGAGGGTTTCTTTTCCATTTTAAAATTTCAAGCTCTGAACACAATCGCAGGATAATAAGGATCCTGGAAGATTCTTAAGAAACCAAATTGAAGCTCTTGATTGCTGGCTTTTCCATACACCTTCTGTTGTACATATGTAAATACAGCAATGGAATCCTTACAAAATCCTTAATAATATGAATACAATAGGGAAGAGGTTATCAAAAGCTCCATGTCATGCATAGAAAAATAAATAAAGTGGCACAAGTCTGTTCTGATGCAAGTAATAACTGCAGCAAACTGTTAACATTATTTTTGAAATCTATAGAATGTAGATGTATGCAATTTACCAACTCATGAACTTTTAAGTGAAAACTAACAGTGGCTTTAAGTCTTTATTTTCATTAAAAGGCCCTAGAATCCTTGATCTCAAATGAAAAGTCTTTAGTGCTGTCATTTTATTTATATAGGTAATGTTAAAATTAAAATTGTACAACCATGTAATAAGCTTGCATGGTGAAAATAGGTTGCCTATGTTTGCTGACTCTGTTTTTCTGTGATTTGTTTTGTGATTTAGTTTTTGGAGAGTGAAGAACACAGATCTACGTGACTCTGCTTCTTAGTGCACGGATGGAGTACAGTCTACAAACGAATGCTTATGCAAATCCATTACTTAGCAGTATAATCACTCCGTTTTTATGTGTAATGAGTGCTTCTCACCATTGGCCTAGTTTAGGTAAGTGTACTTGTAGCAGCCTTGACACCATTGCTCTCTGACTACACCAATTAATAAGTCCTGAGCTTTACCATCAGAAAGAGACAAAGCTCCTTATTGATAAATACTTGGGTTTTGGAAATTAGAGTAATTATGTTATCAAACTTACCATGGACTTTCAGAAGGCCATTTCAATAATTTTTCAAGAATAAAAGCACATTGATATTTATTTTTAATAATATAAATAATTCATTAGGATGAATACAGTGGTGTGATAACATTTAGGAGAAGGGACATTTTATTTGACTCTAATTCAGATGTATTTCTGGACTGAATCCTTGATTATGAATTTCATCTGAAGGGTTTTGACTATGTGAGAACTCTAGAAATCTGATATTCCTGAAGGAATAGATTAAGAACTGACAAAATAATGGAGAGCATAGGCTAGTATTAATATAGACTAATATAAAATCATAGGTTATATTTAAAATATTGTAATTCTGTAGGTTTTAGTTTAAGAACTCACAGCTAGTTCTTAAGATTACACTGCAGACCAGTCATTGTTTTTGCCTTGATGGTTGTTTCTTAACAAAATGAACATTAAAAGATTTTGTTCACAAATTAAGCCTTAGTTGAATTTAGCAAAAACAACTCTTTGGTTAATTATTAAGATTTTTTTCAGTTTTTTCTTCTAATTGTACATAGGCATGGCTACTGGTATTTCTATGTCAGTAAGAACAAATTGTATCAGTGTTGAAAGGAAAAAATAAAACAGAAGAAAGTAAAAGGAAGAAGGAAAAGACAGAAATGTCAGATATTACAGTGGCATTGTTACCTGTGATGTCACAAAAATTAATTTACTTCTGTAATTTCATTTTGGGTGAAGACATGACTAGTACATTTCATAGAAAGAAAGATTTACATGGTTAGATGTTCTAGATATCTTATTTACGCAATCATATTTTCCCTGGTCTTAAAGAATTAGATAGTTTGATTTTAAATAATAATTATTTAACTTCAGACATTTTTCTGGCTAGGGATTGTCTATAAAACAAGGTTTTTCAGAACTGAAATTTAAGGTACCTTTCAGTATTCATTTTTTTCTATGTCACTTTCCACATAGTTAAGAAATTGTTATGATTTTCACACATCTATACAATCATTTTGTAAAATTTGTAGCTGGGGTACTGTATACAGAAGTAATTAATATTGACCTCCAAAATCTCAAAATAACTTTTTAGTGTTTTAGCTTCAGAATGAGGATTCACACACACACACACACACACACACACACACACACACACACACACACACACACACACAGTTGAGACAGACACAGGCATGAAAGAGGAAGAGAGAGACAGAGACAGACACAAGAGATAGTGTTATCTTTTAGCTAAATAAAAATAAAACAAAGAGAACAAAACTATATATATATATATATATATACATTTTTCACATATACAATTTGAAATTCAAATATTCTAAATTGTAAAATAATTATTTTGATAGAAATACCAGAGTAAACACCTATACCACTTCATATAATATTTTAGAAAATTAAAACTTAACCTGGACTGAAACCAAAAATAATAATATTTCAAATATACTTACTCTGAAGCACTTTCCTAGCTCCAGAGACAATAGCTTTTCAGTTGATGTTGTCCCCTGTACAATCAAGTAAATGTTCTCACTAAGAAGGTCTAATCAGAAGAAACTAAACAAATAGGTGTATAGCCAAAATAATGACGTTATATTTTATGAGGATAAATTATGTATTGTCTTCTTTACCATGAGCACATTTCTTTTCTATCTACTTTTCTTCTATATGTTTTCTACGTCTACATTTCCTCAAACATGACACTCAACTGGTCTTATGCAACTCACATGTTTGGAAAGCTTAAATGGAGGGAGATAATAGTTAATTAATGCAATGGTATTGGTAATGATGCTCATTCTCTTGCTCCAAAGAACTTTGGGATTTTCACATAGAAAATTTCTGATGTCTTACTTGAAAGATCTGAAGGCTGAACTCTTCTTTGGCACATCCAAGGAAAGGAAGCTACTGTACAATACCCACAATAGTCTGGAGCAAAAGGTCACCCAGCATTACACATGGCTGCCTACAGGGGAGATCCCCCAAGCAAGTTGTATGTTTTCCTTGTGGGTCTTTATGCATAAACTCCTTAATGGTAAGAGGGGAGAGTCAATATGGTTATTGAAAGAGGAAGGGGCCTTATATAAATGGCATGGGGTCTCGAAAAATTTCACATATATCCTAAAACAAAATAGTGAGTCTTAAAAAGTTAATGGAGCAAAATGAAAATATTCTTTAAGATTGAAAATATGTAAACAAAATCAATGGCTCAGGTGAAATACAGCATAATGTTTTATAATTATTTAACTGAGAAAGGCCTATTTGGTAGATTCTTGCATGGTCTTTCAAGCTGCAGGGTTGGGTAATTGAAAAGGTAGGATGTTTCTATAGGGTTTCAAGAACATGGTATATAAATTTAAGCATGTAATTTTATCATAACTTTCTATTTCTTCATTAAAAATGACAAAATTGTGTACGTTCAATTATATACCATGTTCATTGAAATGCTAACGTTACATGATTCTGTGTTACAGTTATAGTTGTCAAAATTACCCACTTGGGTCCAGTGCAAACCAAATCTTGATACTATTAATGAAAGATATAATAGAGGATTATTTGATAGCTAAATTTTCCATTGTTGGAAACTTTATTCTCCAAAAAGAGTATATTATTTTGCTATGATAATTTCCTACATTTATATTTGTTTATTCACACAAAGTTCTAGGCATTTCAAATACTGATTATCTGGTTATTGAAGAAAGAAGTGAAAAAGTAACAGCATAAAGCTGTGATTCTTATATGGCAACCATTTTATTTATGAGTAGTACAGGTGTTAATCTTAACTTTATCATGGAGAAACTAAATGGTCTCATAGAGAAATTGCTGAACTACTTTGACACTAAAGATAGAAGAATTTCAAATTCTTGCCAAAAGAATAAAGATTTATATAGTAAGGCTCAGAGTTAATTTACATTATTTGAAAAGTCCCTTAAAACATTAACTTTTGTATAAAAAATATGTATTATTTGAAATTTTGCACCCATTAATAGTTTTGATAGCAGGTTTTATTTCTGACATTTTTAAAAAAGATTGCATAGTGGGACAGGGGAAAACAGAAAACACCAAATATAAACATGTAACTAGTGTCATGCCTACTTTCCACCTATTTAATAACCTTGCTTTAGGGTTGGGAAAGTAGCTCAGTGGTAGAGTGCTTGCTTTGCATGCATGAAGCCCTGGGTTTCATTACTCAGTACCACATAAGCAGAAAAAGCCGGAAGTGGCACTGTGGCTCAAGTGGTAGAGCGCTAGCCTTGAGATGAAGAGCTGAGGGACAGTGCCCAGGCCGAGTTCAGACCCCACGATTCACAAAAACAAAAAAAAAAACAAACCTTATTTATGTGTGAGTATATGTATGATAGTTAAGTAAATATAAGTTAATGGGATTATGAGAAAAATTGTATAACAGAAGAGATATTGGAATATTCATAACTCCATGTAGGAAAACCTATACTCAAATAATTTTAAATGTTTGAGGAATTCTAGCGCTTTTAAAAAAAACAGCTAAATACACAAGCATATTTTTTTTCTGGTATACAATGTGTTGGAAGGATTTTTATCTCTAGTGGGTGTGAAAAAGAAACGTAATAGGAGGCCTTGGCACATAGAAAACTCTTGAAATAAAATCAGAATTCAATGCTCTAGGTAGGCTCTCAAAATATTTTTTAAATATATATTTTTATTGTAAAGATACTATATAGAGGGGTTACAGTTACATGAGTAAGGTAATGAGTCCATTTCCTATAGAGCATTGTTACCCCCTCCTTTGATTTTCCCCTACCATCCCTTTCCTCCCTACCACCCCAAGCCCGCCCCCCTCCAACCCCTGCCAAGTTGAAAAGTTCGTTTTCAACATAGTGTCTTGTACATCTTATTGTTACAACAGGTCATCCTGTATTCTAATTTCAGCATTTTGTTATTTCCCTTCCCCACCCCAAATTAGAAAAATGTAAATTCAAGATGCAGGGCACCAGAACCGGAATCAAATACAGTGACAACAGGGGAAGAACAAAGAAACAAAAAAAACAATCACATAGTGCATTATAAGTGCATTAAAAGTCTTAAGGTGTGGAAGGATTATTTGGAGAATTTGCTACAGTGCAGGAGGACTGGATAGGACAAAAGTACATTTTCAGATTTTACTAACTCCCAAATGATATTGACATTTAAAGTTAATGTTTTGAAAAATCACTGATCTAAACCAAAAGTTCAAAGTTCAATCTGGGTATGAGGCCCTTTGATCTCAGCTGAAGATAGTGACTCAATGAGCCTAAGATGGGTGTGAGCGTTTGCATTGCTCACAGGTGAAGCTGAAGTGGAAAATCCACAGTTCATTCACGTGTGAGGAGCCATTTTTTCTGGCAAGGGCCATTAGATATTTATAACATCATTTACTAGCCATAGAGTTGGTCAATATAAGCAGAGTTGAGGGCAGACATTGAAAAGAATGCTTGTCCCTTCAAGTGATTATACAGGATTTATATGGCCTGAGGGTTGGACATTCTCCATTAGTGCATAGTTTATTACATTACAAACCCAATTCATGTGACATAGCTTGATAGTTACAGAAAATAGGATATGATAAAATTTTTATATTCATTTTCTGACTAAATAAGGTTATATCCTTTCCAATAAGAACCAGTAAAGATTTCGCATCTTTCTTGTGTACATATGACTAGATATTACCACTCCATTCTGGGAGAATATTTGCTAAGTGCCTATTAACTTCCCTGAATCAACTTCCCCGGCTACTATAAAAGAATTAAGTGAGAAGTGGGTTTCTTTTTATCTAATTACTATAACTATTCTGGAACTTTAGAAAAAAATACTACTCAGGTGGGCCATATATTAACTTCATTATATTTCCCCTAGTTCTTATGAACTTGGCTAAATACAGATGGAAAAAGAGATTGGTTTAATATAGCAAGTGGAAAAAAAAGAGGATCTTAGAAATAATACATTAGGCAAGCAATACTTTCTAGCCTCCTTGTTTTAAAATTTTATTTTGTTAGACAAGTTCTATTTATATAAAGCAAAAGGTTGAACTAAATCCAGTGAAATGAGCTGGAAAATATACTTAATTTTGATCAGATAACATTCCCTGGTGTATTATATATGTGTGTGGGTGTGAGAGAGACTTACTTATATGTGTTGGCTGTCTTCAACCCACATTTCCTCAGTAATTGATAATTCTCCATTTGCTCTCTACTGTGTACACCTTCTTAAAAAATAGAGAGGCAAAATTATGGTAATGGTAATACATTAGGTATTTGAAGTGGAAATTTCTAAGAGGATATTAAAATAAAAAATGAAAGGAATAGGATCTGCAGCACTTTGCTAAACTTTCAATGATTTTAAGCACCCCAGGGATGAATATATTTCTGTTCTATGCCCTGCCCATTAAACAGATTTCCACATCCTATGATAATGTTAATTCAGTCATTCAATGACTCAAAATGACTGTAGTATATCTGATAGCAATTCTCTCAATTTTAAGCTTATCTTCTTGCTGTACTAGATTCAATATAGGTAACTAATTACTTTAAGGTAACTACTCAAAACCTTAGCAAAATGAACTTTAAGATATATATCTTAAATTGGATTATTCAAAAACAAAGTCACATTATATGATATTTGACTGGTTAAAAAGTATCTTCAGCTGGGCGCTGGTGGCTCACACCTGTAATCCTAGATTTAAGAGGCTGAGATCTGAGGATCACAGTTCAAAGTCACCCAGGCAGGAAGTCGGTGAGACTCTTATCTCCAGTGAACCACCAGAAAAACCAGAAGTGGTGCTGTGACCCAAGTGGTAGAGTACTTGCCTTGAGCTAAAGAGTTGAGGGACAATGCCCAGGCCCAGAGTTCAAGCCCCACGACCAAAAAGCAAAAACAAACAAAAAAAAAACCTTCAGTTACTATCTATCTGAAAGATGTTACATACAATGTAATTTCATTATGTAACTGTTTGGGCTAATAGATCAAAGATTCTTAGTGATGTAGAAACATGACCTTAGCAAAGCTATGCCTTATCTTTCGAGAATTTTTAAATGAAATACAAAGAAATTTTGCATACAGTCTTACATCATATTCCCTGACTACTTGAAAGAAAATCAAGCAACTCTGATCTTGAAAATTGATGTAGGCATAGCTGAAATGCCATATTTTTCCTCTTTTCTTATATAGACATTGAACCAGATGGATCAATAGACTGTTTTTCTAAATACATCATTTTGTTTTTATTGTGTAAACCTTTCCTTATAAATAAGCCTTTATACTGATTTGTAACATAGAAGCAAGTGGACAGCTGGCTTCTGTAAAAAATATGATTCACTCATTTGCATTTTTAAATTCCATTCATTCCATTTTAAAATTGTTCACTTGTCCTCTTTGCTCTTTCTAAAAGCAACTCTTTGATTTCTGTGCTATTCAATTTTAGATATTCATAATTTAGATTAAACATTATTCCTTTATGTCTTTAAAATACAATCAATATTTAATGTCTATAACATGAAGAGAAATGAAATACCTAGGGGAGTGAAAGCTAAACGCAATAAACAATTTACCCAGGTTATTTACATTAACCTTGAATGACTGTGAATTATTCTTCAATGGACATATTTTTTAATTTCAAGAGCAAAATTTGAATGAAAATTTCATTCAGATTGGTAATGCAATTTGTTCAAAAAGTATTTGGGGTAGATAAAAACATTTATTTTATATTGCTATACTTTAAACAAGTTTGGGGATGAAAAAAGTACTGAACTTCAAATTGGAAGTGAATTTGATTAAAAATTTAACCTGAATGTCATAAAAGCTATCACACTGAATTAAAATACATTTCCATTCAGGCATAGATACATGAAATTGGGGAAGAAATGATTGTATTAGTAGAGTGGCCAAAGATCTGTGAGAAGAGATGAGATCCTCCTTCTTGAAGTCAAGGTATTATATACACGTTTGAAAAGAAGCCAGAGACCCTAGACCTGATCATATATAGAGAAAGTTGATTTTGAGAGTCACCTGAAGAATGATCAAGTAGACTAAACTAACAGGATTATCGTGAATTAAAGAAATTTGTTGCATTAGTCATTTTAGAAATGCCTAACTCTTCTGTTTTGAGGAGGATGAGATGATTAACCTCCGAATATCCAGTAGGTCTTTTGGCTAATCCTTGTTAGTTCCCCCATATATTTCATGGCACCTCAATTGGAATGCACAATAATCAGTTCTTTGAAGAACAAGAACTAGTTTAACATCTCTTTCTTACTCATGGAGCAGTAAGGATCCTGTTAGTTTCTGTGAGAGTAAAGCAGTACAAGGTGGCATATGCTGATTAGCATGATGTTCAGATTCTCCATTTGATGTAATCTGAAGAAATGAAGAAGCCTTAAAAACCAGTTCTGTAGAATCCTGGACAGCTGTGTGAAGTCTTTGGTGTCTGGAACAACTATTCATGGCATTCATCACTGAGGAGATACTGAAAGTATCTACAAGAATTGACTAGAGGGCATTATGCTTGATAGATTAGGGGGAAGCAGAAGTTTTGTGACTGGGTTGGGAAAAGCACAAATTCAAATAGGATTTGGCAGTAAGGTTTATCTTGATTATGAAATGAATAATGTCTTCTATTTGGTTCATTAGCATTAGGCAAGGTCACACGAAGATGATTATTTCTTAGTACCATAATTTCTGAGGTTATAGGGTATGTATATATGTATATGTGTGTGTGTGTGTGTGTGTGTGTATATATATATATATATATATATCTGAAATGGAGACAAAGCATCCTTCTGTGGTGTATAGTGGCCTTATATTAGAAAATATTATTGTGGAAATATTTATAAATTGAAATCCTTCATGTTTGGTTGCCATGAGTTATACTGATGACTGAAGTCTCCAGGCTGCCTAACACTAAATCCAGACTGTGGAATACTTTCCTCCTTGGTACAGCAAGTCAGTGGAAGAGAAGAGAGGAAATGATAAAACTAAACTTTTTCTTAGGAACTGTGTTTTCTTTTGCCATGTGATTTTTAAAATTTGTGGTAAGTAAATGTTTCATTAGAATAAATACACATTTAAAACGGCATAGTTAAAAGTGCAGGTTATATTAACTCTTTTAACAAATTGAACATGTCTCACAGAAATCAAGGAGTAGAATATTGTTAATGTATAAGAATTTCCCACTAATCTCATTCTGTCTTTTGTTTTCATTTCTGTAGATCATTTCATCACACATAAATACACTAAAATTCGCCTTTTGGAAAGATGATTTGTTTCCATTTTGGCTTCTATTGATCTTGTATGTGTTCTGAACTCTTGAGAATATGTATGTGCCTAAGGGTGGAATTATTTGGGGAAGTCAGTTATATGTTTTTCAGCGATGTTAGATGTGATCAATTTTCTGAAGTCATTGCACCATTAAATTCTTTCAGAATGTGAGATATTGCTTCATATCCTTCCCAAGGTTTGCTGTTGTCAGTCTTTGGGGCAATTTTGTCTGGTAAGTGGTGATATGTCATTTAAATTTAATTAGCAATCTATTTCACTTGTAATTAATAAAATTTGGCTACTTTGGGTCTAGCAATTAATAAAATTTGGCTACTTTATCTGTATCTAGTAGCTAAATATTTTCTCTTGTGAGGTTTATGCTAGATCCCATGCTCAGTTTTCTTTGCATTTGTCTTTTTCTTATGGTAGTATTATGTTTGGATATGTGTTTAGGGGGATATGTGTGTTGTGAATATATTTTTCCAGCTTGATATTTTGACTTTCTTTCTATTTTTTATTTTTTGGTCAGTTGTAGGGCTTGAACACTGGGCTTGAGCGCTGTCCTTCAGCACTTTAGCTCAAGACAAAGTGCTCTACCACTTGAGCCACAGCACCACTTCTGGTTTCCTGGTGGTTAATTAGAGTAATAGTCTCAAGGACTTTCCTGCTGCTGACTTTGAACCGTGATCCTTAGATCTCAGCCTCCTGAGAACTAGGATTACAGGTATGAGCCACCAGCACCTGGGTATTTTGACTTTCTTAATAGGATCTTTGGACAAATAAGATTTTTTTTAACATCTAATGGAGTATCCCTGTATAGATAGTACACTTGATGTTCTAGTAAATATGTCTTTACTGACTCTTAGTGCATAACAATATGTATTTTTGGGAGCTTTAATTCTATGAGGAAACTGAATTAATATCTAGGGGTCAATTTGATGATCCTCAATACTTAGATAATCAACTCAACACTCTTTGTCATGAAGACAGCTCTTTCAATATGCAATGTAGTATCATTTCAACATAGGTTTATGTAAATTTGTCTTTGGGTTCTCCTTTGAGCCTCTTTATGGAACTGTGTTAATTACTATACTTTGTATCTAGTCTTGATTTCTGGTAATGTGTATCTTTTGATTTTGTTCTTATTCAAGATGATCTTGTTTATTTTTGTCCCTTTGCATTTACATACGGATTTTAAAATTATCTTGCTGATTTACATATTTTTAAATATCTGCCTGAATCTTGTTTGAATCTATATATCATTTTGGGAAGAAATGCTATCTTTACAACATTGGATTCTCTTTATAAACATAGTAAATCCTTTTGTTTGCTTTCTATGTCATCGTTAATTTCAATAAACTTTTACAGTTATACTTGTGCAACTGCCCCTTTACTATTTGATGTTTTGGGGGGATACTATTGCAAAGTGTGTGCATATTTCTAAAGTTTCATTTTCTAGTTTTTGTTTAAGTGATTATATTGAATTTCTGTCACTGTGGCAAAGTATCAGTGAAAATCAACTGAGAAAAGGAAAAGTCTATTTTGGTTGTTGTTTTCAGAGGTTTCCTTCCATGATTACTTGGCTCTTTCTTTTTTTTTTATTGTGAAAATACTGTACAGAGGGGTTACAATTACATGGGCAAGATAATGAGTACATTTCTTACCAAGCATTGTAGCCTCCTCCTTTGTTTCTCCTTCCCATCCCTTCTCATCCTCCCCCACCCCCCCCCACCCAATCCTCCTCCCCACCCCCACCAAAGTTCGTTTTTGACATAACAACTTGTACATCTCATTGTTGCATTGGGTCTACCTGTATCCCCAGTTAAAGGATTTGTTTTTTCCCTTCCCCTGCACAAATTATACCAACAACAAATACAGTGAAAGCAGGGGTTATACCATGGGGGAGAGACATACAAAGCAACATAGAAATAATCTTATAAACATGTTAGAAACAATCACATGAAAGAAAAAAAATTGAATACATATCTTAGGTTTCATTTCCCTAACATCAACTTATCTGACCTATTCTGCTTCACTCAAACATATACTAATTATTGCAAAAAAGGGAAACCATGGGACCTATGTTTCTTTGGGCCTGATTTACTTTACTTAATAGAATTTTTTCCAAGTTTTTCCATTTCCTAACAAATGGGCCTATGTCATTCTTTTGATGGAGGCATAGAATTCCATTGTGTATACATACCACGTTTTCTTGATCCATTCATCTACTGAGGGGCATCTGGGTTGGTTCCATATCTTAGCTATAGTAAATAATGCTGCAATAAACATAGTCATGCTGGTAGCTTTAGTGTGGTCTTGTTTGTGAACATTTGGGTAAATGTCCAAAAGTGAGATTGCTGGGTCATAGGGGAGCTCTATGTAGAGTCTTTTGAAGAGCCTCCATACTGCTTTCCAAAGTGTTTGAACAAGTTTACACTCCCACCAACAATGCAGTAAAGTTCTTGTTTCTAGATCTGGTTTAGGCAGAAGATCATGATGGGAACCCATGGAGGACGAGAGCTCTTTACTTCCTGGCAGCCAAGAAACAAAAAATTCTGAGATAAAGGGGTCTTTCAAGGGTGAATCCCTAGGGATCTATCTAGTAAAGTTTGCATCACCTCCCAATAGTTCATCTTGCTACAAGTTCATCAGTGGATCAGTCTGTTTTGCTCATACATTGCTTATGTGTTAACCAGTATAGGGACTAATGACCATCTTTTGCTTTTGCCAAACCTCATGTAGAGATTCCATGTCATCATGGAATCATCTTTGGTCACCATGTACAATATCTTCTGCAAGTTTTATGTTGACATCTAGCAATCAGACACTGTGGATGTTCTACTCCTTAAACATTGTTGTTAATGTAAAAGTGAAGTTGAATAATCCATCGTGGTTTTAATCTTCTTAATTTTGTTGGACATTGCCAACATTTACTAAACAATCTATCTAGATATACATTCCTAATGTAAAAATATGTGTTCCTATATGAGCACTTGAAAGGGTGAATATGCTTTTACCTATGAAGACAGTGTTTACAATAAATTAATTAGTTCATGGGCTGTTATTTCCTTGCTAAAATAGATGTTTGCTGATATTTTGTCTACTTGGATTAATAAATCTCTTCCAGTAGGCTGATTTGTGCATCTCTCTCTATTGTCTTTTGCTTCATACATTTTGAGACAAAAATTTCTAGTTTATACATTTAAAATCGCTATATTTTCCAATTGTACTAGCCCTTTCATCATTAAAAATGTTGTCTTAGCTACTCAGGAGGTTGAGATCTGAAGATTGGGATTCCAAAGCAGTCTGGAGAGGAAAGTCCATGAGACTCTTATCTCCAGTAAACTCTCCAAAACCAGAAATAGTGCTGTTGCTCAACGTGGTAGAGCACTAGCCTTGAGCAAAAGATCTCAGGGACAGTGCCCAGGCCCTGAGTTCAAGCTCCAGGACTGACATAAAACAAACAAAACAACAACAACAACAAATCCCCCCCCCCCATATACATTTTCCCCTTGTGGGCATCATAACCTGTTTTAAGTATATGTAGATTTGTCATTGTGTGTCTCCCTTTTGGGAACTGTTTCTCTTTGCTTCTGGGTTCATTTTCATTCTTCTCAAAGGAATCATTATTGTTTTAAGTACATAGGTCTACTTTAATGACTAATCTTAGTTGTTCAATTATCCTTTTTTTAAAGGAATACTTTATTTATTTACAAAATTCCAATTGAGTAATGTGTTTGTTTCTTCTTTGCTCTTTGCACTTTAAAGATATGCAGTGGTTTTCTGTTTTACTATTGTTTCATTCCTTCTTTGGAAGTAATAATTTTTTTCTACCTCTTAAGGTCTTAAGGTTTTCCTCATTATCTGTGCATTTTGCCAGGTATAAACTGAGGAATCTTTTTATGGTTTCTTTGTTTCGCTGTCTTTTGTATTTATCCTGATTTTGTTTCATAGAACATTGTGGATGCTGTTGCAGTCTTTTTCAATATTGACACATTCTGGGTAGTAGTCTCTTCAACATTGTATTTGCTAGCTAGTTTCTCCCTATCCTTTTTTTTTTTTTTTTTACAGGATTCAAATCACATATATCTTATACCTTTAGTGAACAAAATAAAAAAAAACAACATCTAAGTTCCCATTGTATTTTCCTGTTTTGTCTGGAAATTTTATACAGGTCCATCTTCTAGCTTTGTAATTTCTCATTTAGTTTTTCCCAAACTACTGTTAAATCTATTGAACTCTAAGTTTAAACTTCTATATATGCTTAAATATGTTGAATTCTGGGCCTAGGTGCTGTCCTTCAGCTCTTCAGCTCAGGGCAAGTGTTCCACAACTTCAGCTATGGCCACTTCTGGTTCTCAGGTGGTTTATTGGATATAAGAGTTTCACAGACTTTCCTGCCCAGGCAGGCTTTGAACCACGATCCTCAGATCTCAGCCTCCTGAATAGCTAAGATTATAGGTGTGAGCCACCAGCACCCAGCTAATGTGTTGATTTTGACTTATTATACTTATAGGTTTCATTAGTGTGATAAAATCTTTTTACTTTTTTCCATATTGATCAATTCTTCTCAAATTTTATGTGTGGTAGTACTGTGATCTGTGCACCACTTATGAGTATTTTTCTATAGCTTTCTCTTTATTGTGAAACTCTTTCACAATAATAAGAACATTTTTACTGAATCCTGGATATTGTACTTGTTTGTAAGCACTTAGCTTACCTTTTCTCTGAGAAGGAGCACATTAGCCTAATGGTGAGCTAGAGACTGATGTTCTGTCTTTGTACAACTTGTCCTTGTATTTGCTTACCACATTCTGAGAAAATACCTTTCCAGTTTCATAACTAAGATTTTTCCCAGGACCATGAGAATACCATATTCTATCCTGCCTTATATCTTCTTTCTGACTAAGTTCTTTTTTTTTTTTTTACCAGTCCTGGAGCTTGAACTCAGGGCCTTGTCACTGTCCCTGAGCTTCTTTTTGCTCAATTCTAGTACTCTACCACTTGAGCCACAGCACCACTTCCAGCTTTTTCTGTTTATGTTATACTGAGGAATCGAAGCCAGGGCTTCATGCATGGTAGCAAGCACTCTACCACTAGCCACATTCCCAGTGCCCAACTAAGTTCTTAATCTACTACACAATACTGCTCGATTGATAATTTTCTGGGGAAAAAATGAATGCTATTAATTCAGATTTTTCTCTTTTCTTGGGATTCCAGTCCCTCAAGTTTATCTCTCCATTGGTAGCAAAAATCCTTTTAGTTTTAGGAATTCCTTAAGATTTCCTATAAGTTCTCTGTCTGTTAGAAGCTGAACGTCTTTTTCCTTCTTATCATCTTGTCTTAAGCCATGAATTGACTTATGCCATCAGAGGGAAGAAAGTATTGGAAACTAGGCTAACTTGTCTACAGCCATTTCACCCCAAAGCACCTGATGTTCTTTGATCTCAAAAGTTAAGCAGGGCCAGGCCTGGCTAGTACTTGTATGGGAGAAATTGGACTTACCTTGGTAAGCTTTACTTAAGTCACAAGCTTTCCCCTTGTATTCTGTGTGTCTCATTTGATCTTCAATGCCTTCAAATTTGTTTTTGCATGATATCCAGCTTTTCCTAATTTTTCTCAACTACAGTTTTTATCTACTGTAGGCTACTCTATGACATATATTGTAGGAATAATTCTATATAGAATTATTATACTATTCTATATAGAGTGAGAATAATATTTGTATACATATTATATATATAGAATAACTATATCTAGAATAGTTATAGAATACAGCTATATATGTTGAGTATTTAGGGTGAATATATAGAATTCTATTGTAAGTATAGACTTATATATAATAGTCTTTCTCTATATAATAACTGTATATGATATAGAGAGTAGTAATAACTCTTTATGGATATTTTCTCTGGGAACTACTGAGATGAGACAATATTTAGTGATATTTTACATGTTGACAGTTCATATTGAAATAATTTACTCAGGATTCTTTCTATGTCCTCTGGTTTTATAAGGAGTTCCCATATATAATCTCTTGAATTGTCTTTCTGGAAAATTTAATTTGTTCATCTGAATTGAGATAAGTTGGTATTTCATTTAAAAGATGTATTATTATCATAGTTCTGCTTTGAGACACTAATAAATCAGAACTTTGATATGTGGTTATAAGCTGATAATAAGCTAGGAGGGGAGAAATCCCTTAGGATAACATATTTGGTTCCTGTAATGTAGCTTCATGAGTGCCTTAAAAAACAACTTCAAGAAATAGATAATCTTGAATGAACTAAGGAAATTTATTTTCCAATGGACTGAGCTGTAATGAGCATAGCTTCCAATTGCACAAAGATCTGATATAAGCATCATGAATAATGGAATCCCTTGCTCATGAACCAGACAAGGTAAACTATGTTACATAGAACATTCTTGGAATGCCCCCTGTGTTCAACACTTGTTTCCTCTGGGACATTGCATAATCACTTTTGGAATCAATGACCAATTTTAGGGTCTTGATCAAAAATCATAATTGGCCTTTTACACTATGTCTTAGAAACTGTATTCTGAGCAAAGTATAACTTAATGTTTTCCCTAGTTTCTATTGTTTGATGTAATTTTACTTGACCTAGAATTCATTTTTATGTGTGTATTATGACATAGTTGGATCTGGTCAACTGAGCTTTCATAGCTACACATAATAAGTGGGATACTTAAAAACCTTTCCATAAAAATATGTCCTTAAATTTTGAATAAAGTAATCTAAACAATAGGGTAGAAACACATTCTAAAAGGAAATATATATATATATATATATATATATATATATATATGTTCATTGAGCTTATACATATATGTGTGTGTGTGTGTGTGTGTGTGTGTGTGTGTGTGTGTGTGTGTCTTTAAATAACACCATTCTGGTTGTAAATACAAGGATTTAAATAGATCCTGAAGGTATTTTTCCTTTTAAACCAATTCCAATAATGGGGATGTATAGCAGAACAACTGCCGCGTTAATTAAGATATTCTCGTGCTTTGAAAGTTTTCTTTTAACCAAGGTAGCATCTGGTTTTCTTTATTTTGACAATTATGATTTCTCAGTTTCCAGATTTTTATAGTTTCCTTCAAATTAAGGTTGATGAGTAGCTACCAGGTTTCAGGGTCTGCAAGTAAGGATTGAATGATTTTATTGGAATATATGGATGATTTTGTTGAAAATCATAGTTATTTATATTCAAATCTTCAGGAGGTATATCACTTATAATTCATGAAAATAAATAAATGAACCCATTTTCTTTCAGATGTACAAAATACTTTATGACATCCATCCCACAAAGATTGATTTGTCTAAGGGGTAGTCAAGAGTTCACTAGAAAGCCAAGAGTGTGCATATGCTATATGCCTGTACAATGGCTTTAAAATGTTTTATAGAACTCCAAAAACAAAACATACAAAGGAAAATGAAAATCATATTCATGACCTTCATCCACAAGCTATACTGGTCTAATAATATCCTATGCTTTATATGTAAATTATTTCTTACACAAATTTACCAGCAACAGATTGGTATGCCTGTGACTATTATTCTCTTATCCATATTATCAACCTCTCTAATATTTAATTATGAGCTCTAACTGGTATTAATATAAAATGTTGTAACTGCAAAAACATCAAAAAATCCCTGGTCTAGCTGTGATGACACTGTGCCCATAAAATACAGCTATATGCCTCTTTCATACTGCACTTATGTTTAAATTTAATGCCAACATTTTATTGCTAAGAAACATGTTAAGTGAGGATAGAGACACCATATTTATTGAAGGGCACATCTACATTGGCAGGTGTTTTCTGACTTAAACATTTGTTTCAGATAATATTTTATTCAGGAGCATCTTATCAGCCAAAATGTTTTCTGTCTTTTATTTTTAATTCCAGTTTTGAAAATTCCAGTTTTCCTTACCACATTTTCTAAGCTGGAAATGTTTGACTGGAAATATTCTTTTCATTTGGTCCCAAATGCTTCATCTCTCTCATTTCTTGCATTTCATGAGTAAAAACTCTTCTGTCCAGGGCTGGTATTCACACAGAATATTTCAGCCTGTTAGGCAATGAACTTTATTTTCCAATTTTTTCTTCACAAATAAGCTTTTCAAAAATAGTTTCTCGTCAGAAACAACTGAAAGAGTATGTAAGTAGATTGGTCAAGGTGGAATTACATGAAAAACCACCAATTAGAAAGTGCATTGTCTATTAAAATTTTAATATTACTCTCAGAAAGTTGATGATTGAGATTCTCCAGGAGACTGACTGCTGACAATGCCTAGATTTAACACACTTAATTCTAAATCTGTGCAATTTGACCTTCTTTTTTGTGAACAAAAGTTACACTTTGTTCTAATTTGCATTGCTGCTAATTTCATTTTAAGTTGGAATTTTTTATCACCATCCATCTGTAAGATACCTCCTGTTACTAATTTCTGACGTGGATGCTCTCATTAATATGAGATTCACAATTGCATAGATTAAAAGTTATCTGATCATATCTGGCTCATCCTATGTTGTATCTTTCTGTTCTTATATTTGATAGATAGTGTTTTGTGACAATGTTAGTATATAAAGATAATGAGTCAGATAGTAACCATTGGAAGAATAATATTTTAATATAGCTGATGAGTTTTATTTTAGAGGGCTTGATATTATTAAGTGAAGTTTGATAGCCACTTTACTTATTATTTATTAATTATTTATTGGCATTGCTGGGGATTAAACCCTGTGTCTCAAGTTTTGTAGGCAACTGCCTTACAACTGAGCTACAGTCACATCCCTATAGCCATTTTAATAGAGTAAAAATAAATATATTTCATAATCCTACAAATAGTAAAATTTACATGTAAATAATGATAATTTTTTTTCATTAAATATTATACATTTGATTGAGGTGTTTTATTCTTTTAATGATTAATCAGTTGGGAAGCTATTTAATCAAAAATATGGTTACAACAGCTATAGCAAGTGTAAGAAACAATATTGAAAATCAGTGTGGCGCAGGTGGCTCATGCTTGTAATCCCAGCTACTTACAAGGCTGAGATTTTAGGGTTGCAGTTCAAAGTCTGGCTAGGCAGTGAAGTACATAAGACTCCTATCTCCAATAAACTACGCAGAAAATAAAAAATATTATATCATATCATTTGTAAGAATGTTCAGATAACAAAAGTTTGAGTTGTTGGGAGAGATGAGTAACCTCTAGCATATATTTCCTCCAGAAAAACCTTAATTTCTTAACTGGTTGTTTAGATTAAAAGCATATAAATTAACCTTACAAAAGAAGGGGAACCATTAAATTGAGTAGCTCCTTAAGAGGTTGGTTTAAAATCATCCATGGACACAATAAGCATGTTCCATACTTAAGGGCTGATCTTCAGAACCTGAGTCTACCAATGTTAGGATCTGAGGCTACCTGGAAAGTTTCAGCAACTAGCCATTTATTTGGTTAAAAATGTTATATCTCTCTTAATCTCTGCCTTCAATGTCAATTATCACCTACAGAAGGATAAAAGGGATTTTGATGTCTTCAGTTTTCATAACTATGAGATTCACATTTTCATAATTATAACCCATTCAAAGTGTGACTATTAGTTGCAATGTTTTTTTTCACTAGTCCTTGAAGTAAATCTTTGTGAAAGTGTTCATCCCAGTGTCTTGTTACAAAACACTGGCTTATTTCCTTCCTGTTTTCTTCCCTCAAGCCCTACTTGTATATAAGAAGAGTTCTATGTAAGAAGAGCACTGGGAGCCAATGAGTGTTTAATGTTGCCCAACTATGTCATGTAGAGGAGCGGCTACCCTTGGAGCACTCTTTCCTGATGGTTATAGAATTTGGATATCTCTACTCTCAACCTTCTCATATTTCTGGTTAATTAGTATATGAATCATTAACAATTTGAAACTTTATTCTGACCTGCATACCGAGAACAGGGAAGAATATGAAATATAAGCATGAGGACCTACAGACTACTGAGATTATTATGGAAAGGGGAAGAGTACTTGTTAAAACAGCTGTGCACTTACTTTGCCCTTTCTTATATTTAAATGGAACATGTAGGGAAATATAATGTTTTGCTTAGTCAATCATAGTATTAAACTAGACAGCATGCAAGGTTACTCTCAAACATTAGTACTATGACACACTGTAACAAAACCTAGTCAACCACATTTGAAAATTTCTGTATACTATTCCCAGCTTTCCACATTCCTTAATCAAACAGAGGCACCAATGGCTTTAACACAGACTCTAAGAATTTCTGGAGCATGAAATTTATTGAATATTACCTGTTAGCATATCCCCCACGAAGTATTAATTCCTAAATTCATTTTAGAAGACACACACTGCTTATAGTTTTAGAGAAGGCTAATTTGTAAATTCTTTTTTTTTTTTTTTTGTCGGTCGTGGGGCTTGCACTCTGGGCCTGGGCGCTGTCCCTCAGCTCTTCAGCTCAAGGCGAGCACTCTACCACTTGAGCTACAGCCCCACTTCCGGTTTTCTGGTGGTTTATTGGAGATAGGAGTCTCACGGTCTCTCCTGTCCGGGCTGGCTTTGAACCGCGATCCTCAGATCTCAGCCTCCTGAGTAGCTAGGATTACAGGCGTGAGCCACCAGAGCCCGGCTAATTTGGCAATTCTTAAGCCTCAACTACTCATTCTTCTTAGTATTAGAAGAATCTATGATATCAAATCCTCAAATTTTCTTTGGAGCCAATTTCTCTAAAGAAGGTGTCATTTTCTAGACTTTGGGGCTTGTTTAGAGTTACAGAGTGAAAATAATAATTTTCCAAAGTTGAAAACAAGACAGTAAGAGTGAAGAAGACTTATAACAGACCAACCTTATCTTTCAATAAACTCTGAAATAGAACATGTATGATCACAAGATGGCCATTGCTATTTCTCACATTTGGCAATGATTATTTTTCTTTATGCATTAAATGTAATTTTTATTGGTCAATATTAAATCAATATCAGTTTTTTTGGTCGGTCGTGGGGCTCGAACTCTGGGCCTGGGCACTGTCTCTTAGCTCTTCAGCTCAAGGCTAGCACTCTACCACTTGAACTACAGTGCCACTTCCGATTTTCTGGTGTTTTGTTGGAGAGAAGAGTCACAGGGTCTTTTCTGTCCGGGCTAGTTTTGAACTGTGACCCTCGAATCTCAGCTTCCTGGGTAGCTAGGATTACAGGCATGAGGCACCAGTGCCTGGCTTCAGTATCATTTTTTAACAAGCTTCTATTCTATATCTTTCATTATTTTGCAATGTGCAGAAATATCTAATGGACCATCCCAATCTTGTAGCTAGACTTGATAAGCTTGGTATGGCAAATAGGTTTAGACAGGTTACCTACTATTCTCTTTGTCCCATACCACAGTGAAAAACTTGTGTGGGGGGATTTAAGCTCTGTACTTAGGAAGGGGCTAAGTGACTGAAGAAACCTTGAGCTTCCTCTACCATACACAGCACAAACCTTTGCCCTCTTTGTGTCCCATTTCCTCGCATGATAAATGAGCTTTAAATAAATGTCAGTGTATCTCAATTCCTTTCACATTCTAATCATCCAAAGAACTGTTCAGCTAGTTAACAATTCCTTTTCATTACAATAGAGCCTTAAAGCATAATTTTGATCATATTTAAACGTAGTTAAACCAAGCAGAGTTAAATAAGCAGTTTATGTTACATATGTGGAATATTTCTATAGCTAAAGATAGGTCCTGGAATAAGTGCTCCTGGGTTGGGTCCTGGAATAAGTGTTTCTGGGTTTTTATTTTAGGGGATATGCATACTTTCAGACTAGGAAGAAACAAAGGAATATTAGGTAAAAATGAAAAAAAAGTTTTAAAAAGAATGTGAAGGGAGATGACTCTGATCAGGTAGAAAATAGCATTTCTTTAGAGAAAGGATGACAGTGAATATTCGTGTTTGAAAGAGGCTATGTGAAGCAGTGAACTGCAGGAATGTATAATGTGTAACTAAAGATGAAAAGTGGGAATTGGTATTGAGAATGTCTGGTGGAGGTGGAACAATGGCTGAGCATGTTTTCATTCAGTGACAAAAAGATAGGTGAGTGTAGTTTTGGCGATTTCTAGCTTGTAAGGATAAATAGTATATATGTGTCAAATAATGGGACAGGAGATTTAGGTTCAATATTGAATTTCATAAGGTTTATGAAAATAAATATTGTATTTTCCACCAGAAAGTCTCAATACACATAGCATTTAAATCTTGAGGGTTAAATGTTAAAATTGACATTTTGACTGGCATAACTGTCAAATGTTCGCTGTCTTAGGGCAACTTGCACATTATGCGAGAGCATGTCCCATTTCAAGGATAGCTTTCTGATTAATAATACAGAACTATGACATATAGGAAACACATATATAATTTGTTGATATACATGTCAGAAAATTACACTCATGGTTTTAATTTACATTCATCCCTAGCTTTCCACTTTACAGGCAGAAAATTTGTGCTTCCTTTAATTACATAAGCAATTAGGCATTTACACGCTAAAAATTAAGAGAAAATAACTCATTGTGTATGCAATATCTGTGCCCACAACTAAGAAGTGGTTACAGACAATCCTATTGCCAGAGGGAAAGCCAAGAATGAAAAGCCGACCTCCAGCCATTGCTGTTTTGAGGCTTGGAACATGATTTGATCATAACTTCAATGTCTCTGAAAGTTCTGCTTTTGAAAGATGTAAGCATTAGTCTGTAGTGCTTCTTACAGTCTGAAGTACAAATTATTATCATTTAAATAAAGTGGAAATGGTGACAAATGCTGAGCAATTTTATTATAAGATATATTATATTTGAAAATTTCCTCTGAAGTATTTAGACCAATCATGTTGAAAATTTATATTAGTATGAGTGCCTGATTTTTAAAGTTACTTTCCCTGCTCTTACAGCCTACCCAGAATTTGACTCTAGCCTTCTTTTTTACACCTCTTTAAATGACACCCAAATATTTACAGTCCCCTAAAGCATCACAGAAATTATCTAAATATATTACATTCACAAAAATACAGTAGAAATGAACAAAAGATGAGTCTTTCCAATTTAAATATCTATTTCATTTATATACCACTGAATTTTGGTTGCGTTTTTCTTGCTGTAGAATGTTAAATACGCTTTCTGTGTTTAACATCTACCTTTCAAAGTAAGAGTTCAGAAATAAGCTGTGTCCATTTGCTAGTGAATGTCTCCAAATAAGAGAGAAAGCTTTTTAAAACCCATGCCCAAGTTAAATGTCCTTTATGCAGTAATCAAACTTGATGCTTTAAAAAAATCTTTAATAACAACTGTTAAACACAGAAATCCATGATATTTAATTTTGCTATAACCACATATTGAGGGGGGAAAAAAACCCTTCCTTTTGCTAGAGCTATTTAGAAACCCCTAAGAGTAGCCAAGCTCAGCCAACTAACTCTTAATTCCACTTTCCTCCCTCAGGCTGATATTTTAGCCATTATTTTTGTTGTTTTTCAAAAAATCTAACTACCCTTGCACTTATGTCATAAAAAATTCTGCCTTTTTTCCCTTTTTTAATATTTGTATTCAAGACAAACAACAGGAGGTTGAAATCAGGCCATTTAAAAGAAACATCTGCTGACATTTATTCATATGCTACATGTTCCACTTTCATCATTGAATGTAATGATAAACACACATTCCAGTCAATAATGGCAATTCCCAGCCAAGCTTTACAAATGGTCTCTTTAACACCTAAATTGACAGCTCGGGAGATTTTGAGATAGAAGCTAAATATGGTACATTTGGACACTGTTTGTCTAAGTCTAGGATATCTTGAAGACTTTAATAAGCAGACATACATTATCAAATAGAAGAAAGTCTTGACTGTGCAGGTATTGGAGCAGTTAAGTTTGACACTTTTTGAGCAGATTAAATGTAGAAAAAGAAACCCACAACAAAATTCCTCAAAACCAAATGGCCTCAATGAGTAGAGGAAAATTGAGCTCTGTTCCAAAGAATCTGGAGAATAGTTTCATTTAATAGAGAAATTATTTGCATATTGTTTAAATTATAGATCTTAATTGAGACATACTAAAAAGTCAGATATTTGATTTTCTTCCTGAATTAATTGAAATTAACTCTGCATTGGGTTTAAATTATTGCAATAATATTTTAATAAAATATTAAATAGGTGTCATCTACTGCTTGCAATGAGTAATTATGCCAGATTTTAAGATACTTAGAATTTCTTTCAAGATGATGCCATTAGAAGAGAAACCTTCACTAGAAAAGAAATGCAGAATGCTTCACATGGTCCACAAGTACAAATGCGCAGTGGATCAAATCCTGTCATGATGAGTGTGGCGCATAGCTCTTGTAATCCAATATATACATAGGACGGACCCATTGGAGCATCAGTGTTCTGTTCCCAGAGAAAAATCAGGGCCTACCCCAAGAAAGTTAGGAAGGAAAAGGGGTTAGAAGTATATGTCAATGCAGTATGTCTCCATGACTGTCCCCAGGCCCTGAGGATATGGATAATTTTTTCTGCATTATGTGTATCTAATTTTTATTCTTAAAACTAAATATGAAGCTTGTGAAGAAATAAAAGAAAATGTCCTAGGCTTTATATTATTTTTTTCATTTCGTTTCCTTTGGAAAGTGTTACAGAAAAGTGGATTAATCACTGTTAGAGTAGAATTAGAGATTGCTGCATGGGATTGAAGGTATCCTGAATATTCACTTTGAGGACATGGAAAGGTAGGTCTCTCAGAGACACCAATCCATTTTGGTGCTATCTCATATGCATATCCTTTTACATTTTAGTTCAGATTGATTAACCTCATAACTGAATCATAGAACATGTTCCAACCAAGCAGAAAATCCCAGCTTATCCCAGCTTCATCGAGTGTGAAGAGTTTTTCTTTGCAAAACTCTGCCGTTACTATGCTTTAAAGCAGGTCACTTGATACGACTGAAGAGAATGTAGACACTTAACAAACTACCTCTGAAACATAATGAGAGGGTTGTAAAGTTATCTCCTACCATGTCATCCAAAGAACAAGTCACACCCATCTGTGGTGCTCCGATTAATGGCATTTTTCTCTGAAATCAGCTCAAGTCAGGAGAGATTTGAAATTGTTTTTTTGTTTTTCAGTTTTGTTTTTCTATGCAGGACAAAGGGGGCTAAATTTGGTATGTCATATTACAATGTTTTTATCTGCTCCCAAGACATGTTGAACAAAGAAGCCAGACAATCCTAACACCTTTATTACTGTTGTATGTGGGAAAATAAAATTATTGAGACTAGATCCAAGGACTCTGGTGTGTTCTACAGCAATGTTAAAGTAGTATTTGAGCACAGTTAGCAGTGGGCAGGTGACCACGGCTTGTCAAAGAGAATGATAGAAGTGTGGCTCTAACTAGCATTTAGATTAGTAGTACCTTATAGACAATTTTAACACCATCATATTATCTTTTTGCATCATTGCTCCTACAAATCCAGTGAAACAAGTTCAGTGAAATTTTCTTCCAGCCACCCACTATCATATATTCAAATCTCTACTCGAGGAAAACCATGATGGATACACCAATTTGTTAAAAAAAAAAAAAAAGAAAAAAAAAGAAAAAGAAAAACAAAAAAAAAACAACTTTGGGAGCAGAGTTTAAAAAACAACTTTGGGAGTAGAATTTAAAAACAACTTTGGGAGCAGAATTTAAAGGAATCAGTTAATTTCAACTAATGCTATAACCCAAAAGCTTTTGTAGCACGGATGTTTGGCATGAATATAACCCAGGCCCACAGTAACTACACTTGAGTAGAGTATACTTCATGCTTTAAAAAAGAGAGAAAGTAGTCTTGCGCACTCCCAGGCCCCCCAAAGCCAGAGCAGAGCGAAGACGGGACGCCAAATAAATCTGCCAGTGATTATGCTAAAGGAAATTATGATCTTGTTATAGAAACCATTAAAGGAAAACCAGAGTTGGTATGTAAATATTGTTGCATCATTATACCACTGAAAAAAAAACAACCTAGTGCAACATTAGTATGTTATGCAATTAACAAAATGAAAAATGAGCTGCTTGAATTTAAAGCTTTTAATGTTTTTCAAACAGATAATAAGCATTTTCAACACCAATGTAAAATGAAATAGGAACGGGTCTCCTTGAAAGAGCAAACCTATTTCTACAATACTTACTGCGCATTAAGGAGCTGATGTGTGTTTACATATCTCTGTTATTTGTTATTTTCCAACTCATCACACAGCCATCCCAGGATGAAGAAAACAGAATGAAGATCACAGACTTCAGATAAAAAGATAAAACTGTTGCTAGATCAGAAAATAAGACTTTTGTGATACTGTACTTGATTAGTGTACTGTATGTGTTTTTCTGATTTTGAGAAAAATAGCTCAGTTAGCCAACTTTGGTTAAGCAAGAGCCAATTAATAAGCATTATAGGAAACATTTTAAATCTAGACGAATTAAAAATATACCAGTATAATTGTACATGCCAACAGACTTATAAAATATAATTAACATTTAATCTGTTATTCAATGCTTTTATTTTCTTCTTAACTATTGTATACTCACACATATATGGATATATATGGATATGTATTTATAATCAATTGTTCTAGTAGAATATATAAAATAGTTTAGCAATTATTTCCATGGAAAATGGGAAGGCACACTTTTTCAAAATATGCTTTAACAGATTCCCATGCAGTATATGTTTTAGAAATAATATATAATTGATAACTATTTATATTAGTGTGCTACTATTTATAGCAAACAATCCCTCCCTCCAAAATTATTTAACTGCTTATGAATTAAAGAATTGCTCAGTCAAAGGCAATTTTATTAAAAAAAAAAACAAACTTAAGACACTAACAATGAAGCTATTTACATTACAGATGCTGATGAATTTTCAGTTTCAAGTTCAGAACAGTAAGGAAGAATTTCTTACAGGGACAGTGTGTAAGTTTCACAAATTCTAAATGGATATAATTTACTGTAGGCACTAGAAAGTTAATATATTCTCTGAAGATTTCTTTAATTTAGTTGTTGCTAATTTATTCACACTAATACAGAAAAAAATACTGCAAAATTTTTCATAACAAAAAAACTGTGCATATCTCTGTGTTTTAGCTGGCATGTGGTTCTACACAGATGGTTTGAGGCTTTCTTTGCTACAAAACAGATGGGCCTGTACTGTCCCTTACCAATCAAAAGAGAACTTGAAAATATAGGAATATCTTTACCTACATTGCGTCCTTTAATTCAAGAAATTAAAATGCTTCAAACTATAAATAACTGCCTATGGAAAATAATTGTTAAAATGGGATGTCATATGTTGTAATTATACAGTAACCCAGATCATGTTTAATGCAAAAAATATATAAAAAGTTTGGCTTGTACTTGATACTGTTTGTAACATAAAACTATTAACTTAAGAGATTTACAACTATGGAATGACTGTCATCATGTGTTCACCTTGCCTAAAAAACACTGCTGTTTTAAAACTTCAAGTGTAGTTAAGCATATTTCAATTCAAAGTGATCATTCTATGTGACATCATACACTGAACCAAGTTAGCAAACACAGATGAGTTTAGTAAACTTGTAACTGACATACTTTACAACCCAAATAGAAGCTAAAACAGAGCTCACAGCTAACCTGAATGCCTTAAATATTACTTCAGTTATTCACAACCCAAGATACATGTTTTTTTTTTTGTCCATTGATTCAAAATTGTCATTTACCCACAAAGGTTTCTGCTAAAATGTAGAAGCTTGACAGTCAGGATTATTAAAAACATTCCTTTTGTTTTTGTATACTTTAGGAAATTTTGCAAAGTAATGTGGCAGCATATTCTTATAGTATCAGTGTGAAGAGACAGCTTTCATGAGTTTATGAACTTAAAACACAGAGGGGCCGAGAGAATTCCTGCCACTCTGCCACTTTTGTCTCCTAATATTATATCAAAGAAAAAGTCAGCAAACTGATGGTACAATGTATCTTGATTATTTTAACATAAATTCTAATGCTGAATGACTTTTCTGAGCACAGTCAAGACTACAGTCAGCTTCTAAAGGATGACATTAATCTGTTTCATTGGCCATGAGATATAGTTGGGCTGTTTGGCCTATCTTTACTGACCCAAGATAAATGGATTTTAGATCATTATGATCCTTATATTTTTCTTAACTCTTAGGCAATGCATTTATATATTGTACAATAGTTCTAGGAAAGCAAAAGTAAGGAGTCTGTAATGTTTTACCATAAAACTCTGTATATCTATATCCACAGCTTTATATACATATTTATACATATACATAGATTTACATATATTCACAATTATACATATATAACTATGCAAAATTATTTATAATATTATCTGTATATATAGAATATCTAGATGTATAATTACATCCATACCCAATATAGATATAGATGTGTAGATATATTGTAAGTATTTTATCAAGGAAAAGAGAGAACAATTTGTTTTCTTCATATAAGCAATCAGTTTTAAGTTGATGTCTTTTTTATTAAAATGAAGACTTTGAAAAGAATTTGAGTATTTTTCTTTTTGCCTGTGTAATGCAAAATATCAGCTTAGTCCGTATTCTCTGTTACATGAAAACTAATATCTCTTAGAGATCTATGATGAAAGGTTTTGCCAGGCTAGTTAATGTAAATAAAACTGTAAAATAAATATATTGGAGAAAAGAAACTGTTCTTAAACTCTTCTAAATACTCTGACAGCATCCATATAAATAATTGGTGTGATAATTACAAATAATTTTATTTATATTTAGGAAACCAGTTTCTAAAGATGCCTCTTAGCCTAAACCTAGATCAAATTACTATAGATAAACCAAGACCACATGTTTAAAAGTTTCCTAGGGTTTAATTTTATAATTCAGAGTTGTCTATTTTTTATATACTAGTACAGTTTGCTGGAATAGTTTTCCAGTGAAATGCAAGTTCTGAAGTTCTCTGAAATAACATTTAGTCACTAAACACTAATTATAGTGGAGAATTGAACAGGAACATATGAGAAAAATGGAAGTTTTGTAATACTTTGAAGAAAACTACCTGACTTCTTGTGAATATTTTGATTTAGTAAAGGGAACAATACAATTCAAAATTAAAAAGCCTAAGGACTAAGGCTGAGCATTTTGTGCATCATTCTTTGAGTTTATTGAGATAGAGGATACATTTATATAAATTTTTGGCTTTGAAAAGCTCCATCAACCTTATGAAGAGCTCTTTCCTATCAACCTAGAAAGGATTCTGATATAAGTCCTCATAAACGTTCACAATGATTTCTTAGAATGTTGAATGCTCCCCAGTTTCTTCCCCAAGATTAAAAAAATTCCTTCTGGTAATTGTGTAGCTCAGGTCCATGGACCTCAGCTATATGGACCTGGACAAAAGGTTAAGATACCCAATTTTTGACTTTTGTCAAAATAAGACTGTAAAATTATATTAGTTTTTTTTTTACAAACAAATACACATTATACTGGGAAGTGAGATTTAGCAATTGCTGTTCAATTTTTTTAAATTTCATGTGTTAATAAGAAAATGCAAAGAAGGTATTATGATCATTTGTCTTGGTGAGAGAATTGTTATGTTCGTTATTTCTAGTCTATCTTTGCATCACAATCAAGGTGTAAATCACTGACACCAGGCTTGGATACATGACTTTCTTGTCCAATGACCTGAAAGCTGAAGTGATTTTTTTTTATCACTTGTGGCAAAAGCATGAAGAATAATTGCTTCCCATTGATCTTTCTTTCTTTTTCCTTTCAACAAAATAGGTAATGATACCTTTTCCTCTATGGATTTTGGAATGAGTATTCAATTATCAGTAATTTCACTTTCGATAGAACTCATCGGTTACCATATTGACATGTTGCAAAATTGAATATTAGAATGAAAAAGACATAAGGAATAGTCACAGTGGCCTTCAGTTAATTTAAGGAAGAATAAAGAAATAAATTTTTGATCCATTCATCTACCGAGGGGCATCTGGGTTGATTCCATATCTTAGCTATGGTAAATAATGCTGCATTAAACATAGTTGTGTTGGCAGCTTTAGTATGGTTTTTTTTTTTTTTTTGATCATTTGGGTAAATGTCCAAAAGTGGGATTGCTGGGTCATAGGGGAGCTCTATGTGGAGTCTTTTGAGGAACCTCCATACTGCTTTCCAAAGTGGTTGAACAAGTTTACACTCCCACCAACAATGCAGTAAGGTTCCCTTCTGTCCACATCTCCTCCAGCATCTGTTGTTATTAGAGTTCTTGATTATAGCCATTCTAACTGGCGTGAGGTGGAATCTCAATGTTGTTTTGATTTGCCTTTGTTTTATTTGGCTTTCTTTTATGGTTGAGCATTTCTTCATGTGTCTATTGGCCATCCTTCTTTCCTCTTCAGAGAAGTTTCTCTTTAAGTCTTTAGCCCACTTATTTATCTGGCAGTTGTTTCTTTGAAGATTTGTTTTGGGGGGGATTTAATTTTTTGAGTTCCAGGTATATTTTAGATATGAGACGAGACCCTTGTCCGTTGTATGGTTAGTGAAGATCTTCTCCCAATCTGTGGGCTTTCCATTGATCTTGCTAGCTATGTCCTTTGCCATGCAGAAGCTCTGCAATTTCATGCAATCCCAATTGTCCAACCTTTCTTTGATTTGTTGAGAAAATGTGGTATATATACACAATGGAATTCTATGCCTCCATCAGAAAGAATGACATTGCCCCATTTGTTAGGAAATGGAAAGACTTGGAAAAAATTTTATTAAGTGAAGTAAGCCAGACCCAAAGAAACATAGGTCCCATGTTTTCCCTTATTTGCAATAACTAGTATATGTCTGAGTCAAGCAGAAAAGGTCACATAAGTTGATGTTAGGGGAATGAACCCCAAGATAAGTATTCAAATGTTTTTTTTCCTTTCCTGCAATTGTTTCTAACATATTTATAAGATGATTTCTATGTTGCTTTGTATGTCCCTCCCCCTCGGTATATCCTCTGCTTTCACTGTATTTGATGTTGGTATAATTTGTGGAGGGAAAGGCAAAAACAAATCGTTTAACTAGGGATACAGGTGGACCCATTGCAACAATGAGATGTACAAATCTTCATGTCGAAAAACGAACTTTACAACTTTGGTCGGGGGGTGGGGAAGATCGGGTGGGGGGAAGTGGGGAGAGTATGGGAAGGGGAAACAAAGAGGAGGCAACAATACTCGATAAGAAATGTACTCGTTATCTTGCCCATGTAATTGTAACTCCTCTGTACGGTATTCTCACAATTAAAAGAAAGAAAGAAAGAAAGAAATCTTTGTTTTTAAGGCCATTGAAAGTTGAAGGCTACCTCCAAGTACAGTAAATCTAGAATAATTTGACTAAAAAGTAAAATGGAAGTTCTAAGTAGTATTAGTATCATTTAATTTATTCTTAAAAGGAAAGAAACTACCCCTGCAACTGGGTGTAGGTAAGACCAAAGACTCTTGGTTAAAATTTAGCAGAAGTTACCAAAACAATTTCATTCCTATGATCAAGTTGTTGACTATTTATTAAGAAAAAGAATGGATAGATTGTAATCTAATGTGGAAATTAGAGAAATGGAGTGGAAGAGTGATGTAAAAATTTTGTTCAGAAGAAATCTAAACAGGAAATAAAATGTGTATCAATATTGAGTGGAAAGTAGGAGAAGACCATCAATTTCTTCCTGACTGAACTGACAGGTGATTAGCTCTTATCTATTTCCCCACTCCCACCCTTTAACTGCTGCACTGGAATTTAGGGTTTGGCCTGGCCACCTGTCCTGAGTTTTTTCACTCAAGGCTGGCATTCTACTACTTTAACCACAACTCCACTTCCAGCTTTTTGGTCGTAAATTGGAAATAAAAGTCTCATGGACTTTGCCTGTTGGCTTCAAACTGCAATCTTCAGATCTCAGTCTTCTGAGTACCTAGGATGACACTGGTGTTAAACTTTTGTTTTCTTTATGGTGAAAAACATGGAGTGCTTTTTGTTTGTTTTACCATTTTCTGAACTTTCCATACATATTATTCATCACATCTGTAATTGATCAATTGCATAATATTTACTTGAAGTATTCAAAATGTAGTGAAATATATGTAATTTGGAGTCTGTTGACGTTTTCTTTTCTCTCCAAAAAACAAAACAAAAGTCCAAAGGCAACTTTTAACATTTCAATAGTTTGGGCTTTGTATACAAATATTTTCATATTATACAAAAGATTAGGCAATAGTACTGATTTATAATTGAAAATTTCTACTCTATAATAAAAATTCTGTATAATTAGATGTATATTATTTTTTGTTGCTATGGAAAATCTCATTTACAGATAATATAGTTAACTCATTTTAATACTTAAAAATATTATTGAATTATTATTTTCATTTTTCTCCTCTAAGTAATACTGTTTACAAATTTGTATATAAGTATAGATTTAAGGTTTTTCCAACATACTACTTATTAGCAGGATACGACAATGTGATAATGTATATTTTCGTCAATCAATGGATTGTTGATAACTCATCAAACTTATTTTTTCTTTATTATTGAAAGCAGCTTTACTTTCTTGCATATATTGGTATAAGTTGCAGCTGGTATTGTCAAAGAAGCTCAAACTCAAGAAAAGACAATGATATCTTGTCACCTGCAGGAGAGGCGTGTCTTGTGACCAGCATCACTCCACCATTTGCCGAATAATCTGATTTCTGACTATGGAGCCCATTTCTATAAAAAGATTACTTATCTCTACTTTGCTAGACCAAAAGTGGTCACAGAATCTTCAGGTAGAAATTTAAAGCCCATTGTTTAGCTTTGTTTGCATCTTGCCATGGGATCAGGCCTGGTTAATGGCTACCCTGTTGGTCTAGCTGCTGTAGTCCATGTTTAAAATAGAGCCACATCTGCGAAGACAGAAAGTGGGAATTATGAAGAGCTTTCATGGTGGGCACTGAAATTCTGTGTTCTGGTAGAGCATATTGCCTTCCCTCCCCTGACACTGCAGACCAAGAACAGCTATGCATTCCTGTAGAAAAGGTTATTATGATAAGCAGTGAAGAGTAGTGGATGAAGCCAGGCTTCCTAGGTGGACAACCTGCTTTGGCTTCTTCCTAAACAGGTAATCTTAAGGATACTATGTAGCTTTTCTATGTTTTCTTAACCTCACAGAAAATATACATAATAGTACCCTTCCCATATTCAAAGCATTTTAAAGATTGAAAGAGATATCAAACATTATATCTGATAATATACAGAAAAGTTTCTATATATATATATATATGTACACATATAGTGCCAGCCCTACACTTGAATTTTCAGCACTGTCTCAGAGCTTTTGGGCTAGTGCTTTACCATTTTAAGCGAAAGCTCCATTTCCAGCTTTTGGGTGGGTAATTAGAAGTAAAAGTCTCATGAATTTTCCTGCCTGGGTGGGTTTGAATCCCAGCCTTCAGATCTCAGCCTCCTGAGCAGCTTGGATTAAAGTTGTGAGCTACCAAAGCTCAGTGCCAGTTAGTACTTTTAAACAGTATTATAACTAGTACTTTTGAACAGAAATGATAACAATGTGAAACTTGTGTTTTAAATAAAAGAAGTCTGGGTTGAAAACTCAATCCAAACATTTACTGTGAATTTAGATATATCAGTTGATTTTTTTGAGCCTGTACTTATTTACAGGGTGAAGCTAGAAATGCCTACCCACTACTTCACTGTAGTAATGGAGTTAGTTTGTGCTTCTAAAGGGTACGATGCATGGTGCATTGTAGACACCAATAAATAGTGACATTATGAGATATTAATCAGTAGTTTTCATTACTTAAAATACTGTGAATGATACAGAGAGATGTTGGTGGCCATATTTTACTTTTATTTTGCATATTAACAGTATATTTGGACATTTTCAATATATTGATTTCCAATCCTTGGCTGAAATTCCAAAATCAATTAAGTTTTTTATTATGATTCTGTGTACAAAATTTCCATAATAGGACTGTAGAAACCTCCATTGATCTAATCAGAACTGTTTCTGTAAAGCAAAGGCATTTGAACTGTAAAAAGTGTGATAGAAATAAAAATGTTATAGAAATTTCAATCATCTAACTAGATCAATCAGACATAGCTAAAAGAAGGAAATCAGAGGAAAAGTTGACATATGGATTGTAGCCTATGATCTTGGGGTATATGGATCCAAGGGTTCTAGTTATGTCTGTAAATGTCCTTAATTAGGTTACTTCCTTACAGTTCATGCACAATGCTGAAGTAGAGGTAATTGCATAATGTGTTTGTCAAAGCCTGAAGTGCTAAACTGATTTACTTTTCACAATTCTTTATCATAGCTGTCTTATCAAATATACAACTGAGTTCAGCGTTCATCAAGTGGAAGTATTTTTGGTGGTAGTGGGGTTTGAACTCAGGACCTTATGCTAACGAAGTATGTGTTCTTCCACTTGAGTCATGCTGCTATGCTAGTCTTTTTGTTTGCTTTATTTGTTTTGCAGACAGAGTCTTATGCTTATGTCTCAGGTCAATCTTGGATCATCATCTTCTCTCTATGTCTTTGGTATATCTTGGATCAGAAGTGTGTGCCACAATGGCTAGCTTAAGTCACTTCAAAGTTTCTCTTTAAGTCTTTAGCCCACTTATTTATCTGGCAGGTGTTTCTTTGAGGATTTGTTGTTAGGGGATTTAATTTTTTTTGAGTTCCAAGTATATTTTTAGATATGAGACCCTTGTCCGTTGTATGGCTAGTGAAGATCTTCTCCCAAACCGTGGGCTTTCTATTGATCTTGCTAGCTATGTCCTTTGCCACGCAGAAGCTCTGCAGCTTCATGTAATCCCATTTGTTCAGCCTTTCTTTGATTTGTTGTGTTGCTGGGTCTCTATTAAGAAAATTTCAGCCTGTGCCAAGGAGACCTAGAGTTTCTCCTATTCCATCCTGTAATGTTTTCAATGTGTCTGCTTTGATTCCAAGGTCTTTGATCCAATAAGAATGGCCAATAGACATGAAGAATGCTCAACCTCTCTAGCCATCAAAGAAATGCAAATCAAAACAACCTTGAGATTCTACCTCACCCCAGTTAGAATGGCTTAATCAAGAACTCTAATAACAACAGATGCTGGAGGGGATGTGGCCAAAAGAGAACCCTACTGCATTGTTGGTGGGAGTGTAAAATTGTTCAACCACTTTGGAAAGCAGTATGGAGTTTCCTCAAAAGACTCCACATAGAGCTCCCCTATGACCCAGCAATTCCACTTTTGGGCATTTATCCAAATGATCACAAACAAGACCATACTAAAGCTACCAGCACAACTATGTTTAATGCAGCATTATTTACCATAGCTAAGATATGGAATCAACCCCGATGCCCCTCAGTAGATGAATGGACTAAGAAAATGTGATATATATGTGTATACATATATATATATATATATATATATATATATATATATATATATATGAATTCTATGCCTCCATCAGAAAGAGTGACATTGCCTCATTTGTTAGGAAATGGAAAGACTTGGAAAAAATTATATTAAGTGAAGTAAGCCAGGCCCAAAGAAACAAAGGTCTCATCATTTCTCTTTCTTGCAATAACTGGTATGTATCTGGAACAAGCAGAAAAGGTCCGATTAGATGATGCTAAGTGAGATGAACCTCAAGATAGGGACACAAGTGGTTTTTTATCTTGCTATTGTTTCTAACGTATTTATAAGGTACCATGTGATTTTTTTGTTGCTTTGTATGTCCCTCCCCCATGGTATAACCCCTGTTTTCACTGTATTTGATGTTGGTATAATTTTGGGAGGGGAAGGGAAAAAATATGTAAATAGGGATACAGTTTGACCCCTTGCAGCAATGAAATGTACTAGACACTATGTTGAAAAACGAACTTTACAATTTGGGGGGTGTGGAAATGTAGTTGAGGAGGTGGGAGGGAAAGGATGGTAGGGGAAAAACAAAGGAGGAGGCAACAATGCTTGATAAGAAATGTACTCATTATCTTGTTCATGTAACTGTAACCCCTCTGTATAGTATTTTCACAATTAAAAACATATTAAAATTTTAAAAAGTGATATAGAGGGAGAACTTCACTTTTATGGCTTTCATGTTCCTCCAAGTCCTTAAGTAAACACAGAGAAAACTTTAACAGCATCATCATCAAAATTGATGATGATCAAGCCTCCTGCTCAAGGTCTCATATCATAAGGACTGTGTACCATGAGCATGAAAATAGGAAAATTATTTATTTCAATAAATTTATTAAGTTGCTTATATCTTTTCTTTCATGTTTCTGTACCATCTAATTTTCATTTGTTACCTGTCTTCATTTGTGTTGTGATTTCTTCCTAAAATTTTAAATTATTTGTAGATAAACACTTAGAAAAGACATCCAACTTAAGTATAGTGTACTTAAGACTTTTATTTAAGGGAAAATTGTAATTTAAAGATGTATACATATAAAAATGTAAGAAATGGATAGAAATTAGTTCCTGTCTCATAGAACAAGATTGTATGATTTTAAATATTGGAGTAAAAAAGTGAAAAATGATCTAGCCTACTATCAGATTGTTTTTTATGTGTAACTAGAACTCTTAAAATGTCTTTACTCATTACCTTACTTATGTAAGCGTAACCCCCTGTACATTACCTTCACAATAAAATACAATAAATGATTTTCCACATCAGTTATATGTGTAAAATATTAATACTTTTACTTCTCTCTTGAAATAGAAGGAATACATAAGAATCAAGAGATGTTTTAAAACATACCCATCCCTACAAGGAACCAGAACCCTGAAAACTTAGTAATTTTATTTGTTTGCCAACTTATGTCTACTTAAAATGACAGAATTTTCCATGCAAGCAAGGGGCATTGCATCCAAAGAAAGACATTAGATGTCTTCCTATTGTAGACCAACACATAAATATCTATTGTAAATCAACCAGCAAACATTTGCTGTTCTAAGGTCCCAGAGGTTGGAAGATGAGATAGACAAACACATAAAGGTTGGAAATGGTTGAGAGAAGGATGAGTGTCGCAATCACACTCCCAAAGCCCAGTGCTACACGTGAGGATTTGCTAAGAATACGGTATAGAGGGAGTCTAGGTAGGAGTTGTTAATGTAACTGGTGCACAATTAACTCAGGAAAGAGGTGGTAGGACATTTAGAGAAGAATGGGAAACAACTTCAAACATCAAGTCAAAGAATCTGGATAGTATTGTGGAGACAGAGGGAAACCAGAGACAGTTTGTGAGCAATGGTTGACATAAGCAGAACTGTGCCACAGGAAGATTGATAACCTGGCAGCCATGTGGAAAATCAAAGTGTATGCAGAAAGATTCCTGGTTTCCACATGACAAGGTGCCATCAAAACGCAAAGGATTTTTTTTTGTTCTTGGTTTTGTTAGCAGAAATCTTATATTCTCTTTTTTTTTTCCTTTTAAGCCTCAAAATCTGTACACATGGCAAAGACATACTGTTCAACATTAAGATTTTATTTTGCACTTGGTAACAAAAAATTGGGTGCTCCATTGCAAATCATTCCTTTGTTTTTAACACACATTTTTTGGCTTATTGTGAGTAACTTTTAGCAACAGCATGAGCTGTGGAAGGATGTAAAGGTCAAAAGAGAAGAAATTGGTATATCCTGGAAAGCCTTACCCAATCTCTGCCCTACAAAATAAAAATGTAACACAAAAAAATAAAATAAATCTCCAATGCAAATACTGTATCACACAATTTTCTAGGAGCTTTCCATGTAATTAGAAAAGGGCTGTAACTTTAAAGTTATGTATTATTAAAAGCTATGTTTTTTTCTTTCTACAAAAGCTTACCTTGCTGATTTTTTGAACACTAATGATGCTTATAGTGTTTTCCTGTGGTGTATAACATTACCAATTGTAAGCATAGACAAACAACTCAAACAAACCCCTAGTATACTTTCCAGAATTGCCCACAACAGAATTTTAAAACTTTCAAACTTAAATGAATGTGGGCTGTGTTCAATAGATACATAATTTTAATCCTTACAAAAAAAAATACTTCAGGAAAGGTAGAAAAAATGTTCTGAATCTTTAAGTAGATAGCTACAATTACTACTATCTTTTTATAGTCTCTCTTAAAATGTTTAAATTACAAATGCCATTTCAATAAGATAAAATTTCAAATACAATTAAAACAAATGCCATTATTTTCCTTATTTGTAACTTGCATACCTTTTACAAATCCCCACAAAGAAACATTTTGTCAACCAATAATGTCATAAATTGGATTTGTGATTTGAAGTGTTAAAACAAAAGATTTTTTTCCCCAACACAGGTAATACAAGAGGGTTCTCTCCTGCACTGTCTCAGAATTCTTTTTTAGTAAAGAAATCTTATCTAATCCTGTTTCATCTTTTAAAATAGCCTACAGACTAATCTCCAGGGACAAATTTAATACTTTGCAACAAAGAGAATATATCCCATTTCAGTCTGAATAGAGGAATTGTTAGGACAGCAGTGACGTATGAATACCATTATAGTGCTGCCATTTACTTAGCCAAAAAAAGTGTTTTGTTTTAACACTAAAGGAAGGCCTCTGTCTTTGGGTTAAATTTTTTGACCCCTAGTACATCCCCAGACACCATGCTATTTGGGTCTCCTACCTCTTACGAAGTAAACACTGAGCCAATCTAAGTAAACAGTTTGTTTTAGTTGAAGATAGAAAGACTCCATTTAATTGAGTTTTGATGATAGATGTGCTCCAAATGGTGCAAACAACTTTGACATGGTAAAATAATATTGTCTTATGGCATGTGTAACACTACATAAAGATTCTTAGCTTAGCACTTTCTGAGTTTACAACATTTAAGTGAGAAAATGACAAAAGAAAGCCAAACTGTCAGAAACAGAAAAACCTTGAACAATCCTCAAATACAGACTATCATTCTCTTCTTTATTCATTTAATGTGGGGAATAGTCTTTGCAACAGAAGGAAGGAATGAGAAAGCAGCCGAACTTTGTCCTTATGGAACTTTACTTGTCTATGGGCCCCAATAGAGCTGAAAATTACGCCATTGCTAACACTTGAGCATTGGTTACATGGTGGGAGCAAGGGAAGTAGCTGAGGGAAAACTAACAGGTCATGGCCAGAAACTCTCACAGAAATCTGTATTTCTCTGTTTTGCATACTCCCAACATCTGTGGATTATATTATGTAAAATATTCACGACATTAAAAACTTGCATCCAATTTAGACATTCCAAACATTCTATCATGAGATTCCCCATAAAGTATTCATGAGAAGTATTTATTAGTAAAGAGCTAAATTCTAAATGGCAAGAAATGAGATTATTAAAACCAAAGACCAATATTCTCTTACTTTTTCAGTGTAGATAATGCTTCTGACCGGCTTTTAGTAAAAAGTTTAGCCTTACAATTGTAAAACTATTACACTTATCTTACAGATACCAATTACACACATATACAGATACTCAGCTTATTTTTTGAAAAGCTATTTTAATATAGAAAATCAGTTTCTTTTATGTTTGTTAAATAATATAGCTAAACTCACTTATCTTACATTAAGTTAATGTCCAAATTAATTTGAATCCTTGTGATTACAATGGTTCCTGTTAAGTACAGGGAAACCATATCCTTCTGGAAAAAAATTTAAAATCTTGTGCAAGTTAAATCACGGCAAAAATATAAAAGCAGCTTGAATAATAAGTTCAAAAGATTTCTGGATCAAAGATATACTCTCAGTTAGTATTAGTCAGAAAGCTGCTGCATTTCCAACAGGATTAGAAAATCACCTACATCTCTGTTCAAACCTAAATAAGTTACCAACTTTAGCTACACCATTTTTCAATAAGGATTTATTCTTTTTCTTTTGTATTTTCAACTTCTCTCTGACAGCTGATGGTTGGCTTTGTATATCTAAATATTCTAATCCTGCCTCTCTTAAAATCTAAAAACTCTTCAACAGACACTTCATAAAAAATATATAAATAAGTTTATGACTTATTGTTTAAATTTATTAATCATCAAAGAATTAGAAATTAAACAATTAACTCTTTAGAATTACTAAAATTAAAAGACTAAAAACACTGGTTGTTATAAAGGATACAGAATAGTGTGACTATAAATTGCTGGTGGAGTGGCAGAATGATACAACCATTTGGAAAAAGAGTTTGGTATTTGCTTCATAGATCAAATATACCCCTACTCTACAATGCAGTGGTCCTAGAGAGAAGTTTCTGAAAAATGATAAACCAATGAAAATATATGGATTTCTTGCAAATACCCTCTTTTCCACAGCATAGCTTCTCATACAAATTTCCTCATTTGTATTCTTCACTTTGTTGCCTTTGCTCAAGTCTCACATTATACCATTAACTATAACAATACCTTAACATAAATTCTAAAGTCTTTCTGTCAAAAGTGTTCTCTCTGTGGATAACTTGTCCTGGCTGACATCCACTCATTCAGAATTTAGCTTGTATTTTACTATCTCCTAACCCCTGGCCACCTTGAGTACATTGGATATATATTTACATTATATTCTTCAATTCAGTCCTAAATACCATCTAGCATTTCTTCTTAGAATATTTATGGCTGTCTTTTATTAGCATATATTAATTGTACAGAGTAAGGGAGATCATATTTCCAAAATGCATTTAATTATATGCATAAACATATTCACCCGCCTAAGAGTTTATTTTCCTAAGTTATTTCTCTTTACACGAAGCCATATGCTCTGGGCTTGGATATATATTTAGTTCACTCCTGAATTCTCAGTGCCAAGTCAAGTGCTCGGTGCATATTTGAAAAAACATTGTCAAATAAATGAATAAGCAAGTAAATGAACAAGCCATTTTCCCTTGCTTTCAATGTGTCAGTTCTATTTCTCTTCCTGTGATTTCTTTCCATCTCTTCATCCTTATTCTAATCTGAGTTTTTGATAGTTCTTGCCTAGACCTTTGTAATATGCCTCCAACAGATATCACAGTCTTTTCTTCCTTGGCCTCTCTAGCCTAACATTTTCGGTGTCAGGAGAAATAGCTCCCTGAAATGTCTAGTAAGAAAAAACAAATTGTTTTGTCTCCTTGATATTTTAATTACTTATTAAATGAATTAAAATGTATGATCATTTCTAGGGGGAGGAGACCAAGTTCTTTGTTTGCATGTCAAATTTCTTGAGTATCTTTCTTCAACCTCTTTCTAGAATGGCCTATCTCTTTTCTGGTTTGGTAGCTCAGTTTCCATATAATCATTAGTATTTTCTCCTCCAAACAAATTTGGTCATACCTCTTTCATTTTCCAAACATTTATTGTCTACAAAATTTCAACTCTAGCGCCTTATATTGGAAAAAAGAGCCTCTATAATAGTTTGTAAAATCATGACATGCACTGTCCTTTCCATTTTTTTCGAGAAGGCAAATTTCTCTATTTTTCAATTTGATATATTCAGCCAGATATCACAATTTTAGTGACTTCATATATACTTATATAATGGCTTTTTGCCCACCAATGGCTTTGTTCTTGGTTCTACTGCAACACTTCTATGCTGTGCAGTGATTTTTTTCTATCTTTTCATTCTGTTTTCTTTATTAAAAGTATGTTTTCTTAGGCTTGGAATGTGGCTCAAGTTGTTAGAGTACCTCTTAGCAAGTGCAATGTCAGGAATTCAATCCTCACTACCTCCTCTACCTGCACTGAATTCAACCCTCATACCTCCTCTACCTGCACTGAATTCAACCCTCACTACCTCCTCTACCTGCATTGAAATTATGCTTGAGAGCAACAACGATGTATATGATTTTTATTGGTTCCATAGCATAGCTCTTGGGATAGTAAGGAGGATCAATAAATATGTGAGCCGAATGCACTAAGAAATGATGAAGCCATACCACTTTTGAATGCTTTCAGGTGTTTATGAAACATGGTTTTGCCTCTGGTTTATACTTGTAATTCTGTGATTGTGAGAACTTACATCTTTCAGAATTCTGTTTCATCTGAATCCTGTTGTGTGACATTCTCCCTACTTTTTTGCCTAACAATTAATTGTACCTTTTTATGTGTTTCCCTGGAGTATGTTGCTTATCTGTACAGTACATAACTTAATACACATGATATGATAACTGATTATATGGTGGAATTATATATGTTGTGGAGATTATTCTATTGAAGTTGTGGAGGAAAAAGAACTCTATATTGTTGAGAATGTAAACTGATGGAGTCACTAAAATCTATAGAACAACCTATGATCCAGTGATACAATTCTTGGGCATTTATCCAAAAGATTGCATATCAACATCCAGTAAAGACACTCATACACTCAAGTTCATTGCTGCACTACTCACCACAGACAAATTATAGAAGTAGCCTAGATGTCCTACAATGGAAAAGTGGACTGAGAAGATGTGGTACACATATAAATTTATACGTTACTCATCCATTAAAACGAATAATATTATGCCATTTTGCAAGGGAATGGATGGATCAAGAAAAATATCATCTTAAATAAAGTAATCCAGAAACACAGAGAGGAAAGGCATGTTTTCTGTCCTAGGTGGAAGCTAGATCTAAAATGCAAATGGCTGGGCACCCAATGGCTCATGCTTATAATCCTAGTACTCAAGAGGCTGAGATCTGAGGATTGTGGTTCAAAGCCTTCCCGGGAAAGAAAAGTCTGTGAGACTAATATCTCTAATTATAGTAAAAGCTGGAAGTGGTGCTGTGGTTCAAGTGGTAGAACACTAGCCTTGAGCTAAAAGGAACTTAGGGACAGTGCCCAAGTCCAGAGTTGGAGCCCCAGGACCGGCAAAACAATAAATAAAGCAAACAAAAAATAAAGCAAACAAACAAATAAAATGCAAAAGTACATAATATTATGTACAGGGTCATATGCATCCATACACAAACGTATTAACTAAAGTATGCTACATGCCAGTGTTCCAATGGTGTAACTCCTTTGAACAACTAACAAAATGACAACCAAGAAGTTCAAACACTTTGGAGTGAGATGGGACCTTAGAGGTAAGAGGCTAAAGAAGGGTGGGCATGTCTAATGAGTACATTTCTTAACAAGCATTGTTGCCTCCTCCTTTGCTTTTCCTCTACCTTCCCTACCCTCCCATCTCCACAACTACACTCCCCCCCTCATGTAATTGTAACCACTCTGTACAGTATTTTCACAATAAAAACATTTTTAAAAAAGAAGGGTGGGCAAATGCAATCATAATATTCAGTGTATACATGGGCAAATGGAACCAGGTAAATTGAAAGGGGAGGTGGGGTTTGGAGAGCTGGGAGAGAATGATGGAAGGGAAGATATTCATGTATTGTACTCACAAACTGATCTGATACATTGAAACCCTTTTATAAACTACTTAAAGATAATAAAAATAGATAAATAAAAAGTAAAAATTTGGATTTAGTGGTTACCACTGAGGTATTCACAATGAGATGGAGAAAAGTATTTGTAAAACTATAGAAACAATTCCATATGTTAAAGTCTACAAATCAAAATGAGAACAAGATGCTATAAAATGAGAAAACTTTGGGAACAAAAGGTAGTTTGACGTGACTCAGAGGCAATGATTCAGGGAGAGATTGGGATTTGAGCAGGTCCTTGGGAAAAAAAGGCATAGAAATTTGACATGCACTTGTACAAGATTCAAAGCAGAAGTCAAACAGTCTTTCTGAATGCATAGGCTCATCAAGAAAGGATTCTGGCAACTGATTCACCCCCATTCTTCATACAGATCTAAATTCCACGTCCACAAGCATTTTTGAACACTTTTGACCTCTAGCTAACAACTTAAGTCACAATACTATAGGCTGCAACAGCCAATCCTGTATGACTGTATTTTGGAGTTGGTGTCATCTAGAGCAGTAAAACCCCTATAATTCTTACTTCCAAGATTTCTTTCCTATATTATTTTCCTACTAGATTTCAATATGTTTATATTTTTGCTTGCTATGAATCTTTGGTACTTTGATTCACACAATATCTCTCTTTGAGATTCCCTTTTTCTGCAATTATTTTCCACGAGGAAGGTTTAATTTAGTGGGACGTGATGCAGCACTACTGTAACCAACCACTTGGGAGGTTGATCAGGAGGAACATTAGTTTTAGGGCAGCTTCAGTTATACAGGGAGTTCTATGTCTGCCTGGATTACATAATGAGATCTTGTCTTAGAAGCACACACACACACACACACACACACACAGAGATATGGAGAAAGAATGGTTTTGTGATTTTTCCAAATAGTAACTAAATAGCCAGAAATAGATGTGATTAAATTTGAACACTGAACAGTTCCCACAGAAATGCGAATTCACCAATGGCAAATGTCACTCTTTTTTTTTTTAATTTAATTTAATTTTTCTGTGAACATACTGTACAGAGGGGTTACAATTACATGGGCACGATAATGCGTACATTTCTTATCAAGCATTGCAGCCTCCTCCTTTGTTTACCCTTCACATCCCTTCCCTACCTCCCTCCTACCCCCGCCCACCCAACCCTCCCCCCTTCCACCCCCCCTCCTGCACCAACGTTGTAAATCTCGTTTTCGACATGACCTTGTACTTCTCATTGTTGCAACAGGTCCACCTGTATCCTTAAACGACTTGTTTTTCCCCATCTCCTCCACAAGTTATACTGACATCAAATATAGTGAAAGACGGGATTATACTGTGGGGGAGGGACATACAAAGCAACAAAGAGATAATCTTATAAATGCATTAGAAACAAATTCATGAAATAAAAAAGCATTAAAATACATATCTAAGGGTTCATTTTCCTAACAGCACATTATCTGACCTTTTCTGCTTGACTCATACATATACTAGATATTGCAAATAAGGGAAACCATGGGACTTATGTTTCTTTGGGCCTGGCTTACTTCACTTAATATAATTTTTTCCAAGTTTTTCCATTTCCTAACAAATGGGGCAGTGTCATTCTTTCTGATGGAGGCATAGAATTCCATTGTGTATATATACCACATTTTCTTGATCCATTCATCTACTGAGGGGCATCTGGGTTGGTTCCATATCTTAGCTATGGTAAATAATGCTGCAATAAACATAGTTGTGCTGGTACCTTTAGTGTGGCCTTGTTTGTAAACATTTGGGTAAATGCCCAAAAGTGGGATTGCTGGGTCATAGGGGAGCTCTATGTGAAGTCTTTTGAGGAACCTCCATACTGCTTTCCAAAGTGGTTGAACAAGTTTACATTCCCACCAACAATGCAGTAAAGTTCCCTTCTGTCCACATCCCCTCCAGCATCTGTTGTTGTTAGAGTTAAATGTCACTCTTTAATTGTATTCTTGGTTTACTGGTTTATGAGTTTGTGATACTTATTTCCATAGTGCCAATTGCAGTTCCTGTCATATTGTTATAGGTTGATGATTTATTTAAGTGAATGAATGAATGTGTTCTTATTTCAAATATCCTACCTCTTTTCTATTTTAATTACAGCAGATCTTTAAGTTTAAATTTTTTTTTCCTGTGGTTGTGTCTTGCTTGTGATAGGATCAATATTTATCACCATGAGACTACTATGTAATAAATGAGTACAGAAACTCGGTAGCATAAAGCACGGATTTATTGCTTTCATATCTAGTGGTCACTTGGATGGCTATACTGGTCTTGTCTGTATTTGCTTACAGGTCTTCGGCTTGGCTGGCTATTGGTTAGTCTGCAATAACCTCAGGCGATATGATTGTGACTTCTCAGCTTTGATACATATGTTTCTTATTCTTCCAGGCTAACCTGGCGAAATTCTTCTTATGGGGCTTGCAGAAATATAAGAGAATATGCCATGAAATGAAAATGCTTGTGGATAATGCCTCTGCTAGCATTCTATTGGCCAGTGCATGTGTCATGAATAGCTTCATGGTACCCACAGTATGTATAATCTCCCATCTAACTTCAAAAGTACATGCCAAAAATATAATCATGGAAACATTTAAGAATTTGGCTCAATATTACAACTGTTCATGACTGCAAATAGCCCACCAATAACTATTTTAGCATCCATATTTACATAAAGAGGATACAGAGGTTATTAGTGAAAACCAGCAGATGAATGAATCACCTTTGGCTCCAGGAGTTTTTCATATTATTGGAGTTTAAATAAAAGAGTTTCTTAAGGACATGATTAAGATGTGTGGGATGTGGTTATTTTTTAAAATCAAAACAGGTAATCCTAAGTAGCAGTCAAATCATTACAAGTCTTATGGGAAAGAATGTAAAACTGGATTTTGAAGTATTGCTAGAATTTTGAGAGATGATAGGGAAACAATTGCATGGAAAACGATTCCCTATTTTATGGTGTCATTAGTTTATCACATAAATTGCTTAGTATTTCTTATCTGGAAATTTACAGGCATCATTCCTAAATTGGTCTCGATATGGTGATTGGTGCATTACAAGTGAATCACAACAGTAAATACTGCATAATCAAATCCCCCTTGCAGACATAAGTAAACATATAAATAACTATAATAAATTAGAAGGGAATATGATGACTTTGATTTGATTGACAAAACTCCCTGATGCTTTGTCTCCAAGGAGACATCTCCAGGCTGATCCTTCACTTCAAATTAGAATTGCGTGCATGACTTTGCTCTGAAGCTCAATTAACTTTGAAAATTAAAGATGCTTTAGAGAACCAGAGTTAGCTTATGACAAAGGCAGATATTTGTTTTAAGCACAAATGGGATATTTTACAAGCTATGTGGAAAGACCAAGAAAACCCAAAACAAAATTAAGCTTTCAGAAAACATTCAATATACAGGACAGATAAAAAAAACTCAACTATCCAGTTAGTCATGTTATTTTATTTTTAAGACTGTTATTGTTTTGTATCTAGTTTTCTTTATATTGTTATAGCCTTCTATGCTGTAATACCTTTATTAACATAAATTGCAATCTTGCACAGTGTGTGCTAGTACTTGGGCTTGAATTTAGGGTCTAAGCCTCTACCCTTAGCTTGTCTTGGCTGAACCTCTACTACATTAGTTGTAGTTCCACTTCCCACTTTTTGGTGGTTAAAAATTAGAGATAAGAGTCTCACTGCTGTACCTCCCTGACTTTCAACCTTGATCCTCATATCTCAGCTTGAGTAACTAGGATTACAGGCATGAGCCACCAGCATCTGTTTGTTTAGACATTAAATTTTCATAGACATAAGAGTATTTATTTCTTTCAAGTGGAGTTAACAGCTTCATGCAAAACTATACTTATGTGTTTATAAAACTAGCCACAATGAGTCATTAAAAACTGAGCATTCTCTACTTCTCTGTACATAATTATTTTTAAGCAAACTTTCAGCATTTTCTTCTTTTATCCATGAAGTTGTTGGAACGTTTCCAAAAATTAAGTATGTTTATCACAGGTAAAAATAACTTCTTCTTTCTGCCTTCCTCATCAAATTCTGTGCTGCCTTCCAGTCTCCTTTACCTTCCTCTTTCCTCCCCTAAAAAATGAGGTTTTCATACTCATGGTTGAAATTGCATAGAATCCAATGCATACCTTTATCTGTTCCCTTGGCACTTGAAGAGGGTGCCCAAATTGTTACATTAATTTTAATGTCACGTTGCTGTAGAAGCAGTAACTTTTGTTTATCTAGTCAGGAGAGATATTAATGAAGCAACAATAAAGTTCATTCATTTTTTGACAAGTGATTCTCCTTGGAGAGAAGTGATAAAAAAATAAATAAGACAACATAATTTCAAGGGCTGGTTCATATTTAGGTCTTGTTTACCAGGTTAAAATACACATCCATTTATGTGTTGAAGACTGAGTTGCCTTCCACGATTGCCTGCCTTATTTACAAACAATGAGCTTGCAACAACACCTAACAGGTATTCTGTAGAGTCAGAGGTGGTAGAAAAACACTGGATGAAGATCTAAGGCCCCAGTTCTGCTTTAATTTAAACTTATTTTATAATTTTCTTAGATTTTTCTGGATTGATTGGTTTTGTTCTAAAGTTGGTAGATAACACTCTATTTTTGCCACTGTTATTTTAAGAAATAAATAGGTTAGATAGCACATTAGATAATATAGATTCTAATTATTTATTTTAACATATCGAATTGCTGTGCAAATTTTGTGAACATCAATAGGCAGATCTACATCTATCTGTCTATATCTATCTATCTATCTATCTATCTACCTATCTATCTATTTATCTATCTATCTATCTATCTATCTATCTATCTATCTATCTATCTATCTATCTATCCATTCATCCAATAGATATTAGTCAGTATTGGAGTTTGAATTTAGGGCTTTGCATTTGCTAGGCAAATGCTCTACCATTTGAGCACAACACAGCCCCTTTTTGCTCTAGTAATTTTTCTAAATAGAGTATCTATTTTACCTGGGCAACCTGAACTTTGATCTTCCTATTTATGACATCCTCATACCTGGTACGAGAGGTGCACTTCACTCTGCCCAGATTATTGGTTGAGATAGTGTCCTGCTAACATATGTGTGTGTGTGCATGTGTGTGCATGCAAGTGCTGTATATGTATATATGAAATCTAGATTGTATTTTATTTAAGATTAGATTGCACATTTGTTATAATACATAGTGATACTGCACAATGAATATAATATATATAAAAGGAAGATAAGCCAGGTATACTCCCAAATTCTCTCATCAGTAAGCAGTAGAGCAAACCTTATTCGTCTGTACAAAATTAGTTCAATTACAGATCTAATATCCATAAAAATTATTTTTATTACCTTTTGAGTTTTACTAAAATGGCATATTATACTGTGGTTCTCTGGAATTCTATATTTATTTAAATTATTTCCATGTATTATCGATGTAGCCATTCAAACATTTATTTTCCCTGTTGACTATAATTTTATTTACCAATTTATTTTTTCTCATTCCTGTTGCTATAAATTAAAATTTTCTTTAAAGTGCTTACTCTTTCAATCTTTGTGGGCCATCTTTTACCTGTTTCTTAGAGTACAGGAGCCGAAGAGTCACTAGGGATCACATTCTATCATATATATTCAGCTTTACAAAGAAATATAGGATTTTTTTCAAAGTATCTTACTTCATCAAACTACTATCAGTAGTGTACGAATCTGTTCATTAGTAACATCTTCATTGTTTGTAAATACTAGAATTCATGTGATAAATTTAGCCCAGGAGCAGAATAGCGCAATAGCTATGTACATATGACTATATAAGATGATGCTATGAGAAATGAACTCCAAGGCATGATCACAAGAGGTTTTCCTTTGTTATTGTTGTTTGCAATATACTACATGATTTCTTTTTTCTTTTGTGTTTTATTCCCCCTATGATTTCCCTAGTTATAATGTATTCAATTTGGGGTATTGCATATGTATTTATCTGAACTAGGGAAGGGAAGGGGAACAAAAAGTGGTGAGACAAGAACAAAAAGTGATACTCACAAGACAGTATGTTGGAAATGATCTGCGTAACTTGGGGGAGAGATTGGGGGGAGGAAAAGAGGGAGAAAAATGAGGGAGGGGTAACAAAATAGACAAGAAATATAATAACTACCTTAATTATGTAACTGTAACCCTTTTGTACATCACCTTGACAATAAAATAAAATAGAAAAAAAAACACTAGTGGCTCATGCCTGTGATTGAAACTACTCAGGAGGCTGAAACTTGGAGGATCAATATTTAAAACTAGCCTGGGATAAAGTACAAGAGACTCGGTCTCCAAATAACCAGAAAGAGGTTGGACTGAAGACATGGTTCAAGTGGTAGACAATCAGCTAGAATAAAAGTTATTGAAGGCATTGAGTTGAAACCCTGGAAGTGGTACACACACACACACACACACACACACACACACACACACACACACACACGTGTGTATATACTTGTGTACATGCACTTCATTATAGACTTAATTGGCATGCCTCGATTAACAACAATGAACTCTGTTTTGTATAGACTGTCACCACATGTTCATTCAGTATGAAATCCCATTTATTTTTTTTCTACCTTTGTTTTTTGCTTAGGATAGTCTGATATAGTCTTTTGTTGCTGTTAATTACATGTGGCACAATTATTTTCTCTAATTTGGTGACTTGTCATTAAATACCAGTATACCAAAAAAGCCTTAAAGAAAAAAAAAAACCCAGAAATTTATTTCCAAAAACCTATAGGCTAGAAGTTCTATCTCTAGGTGTTGGTAGGATTTCCTTCTTTTGAAATTTTGTCTCCTGTACTTGTAGATGGCGGCTGCTTTATGTGTTTCCATACATTTTGTGGTATAATATCTTCCCCAAATCACGTCATATTAGATTGAGTACACTCTAATGACCTGTTTTAAAAGATGTATCTCCTCGATTGTCTTATTTTCAAGTATAGTCACATTTTAAGGTACTAAGAAATCGTGGATGAGAAGATTCAATTCATGCCATAATAGTAGGCAAACATGGTACATCCAGACAATGGAATAGTATGTAATACTAGATAAAGAGATATCAAACCAGAGAAATCACAGAGTACTGTTAAATGTGTTAGTATGTGAAAGAAGTCATTCTGAAAAGGTTATATAATTATGATTATAAATATACCACATTCTAAGGTCAATTAAAATAACTGATTGCCAGAGGTATAAATGGAAGGATTAATATTTGATGCAGAAGATCAGTAGTTAGACTATTTTATATGGCATTATAATGATGGATGTTATTGTGTCCTGGTAGCTCAATCAATTGGAATAATTGAATGAAGGTTTAAACTTTCAGTATAGTTGGCTAACTACTATCCTTGAGAATTAGAAAAAATTACTTTCCTTATAATCCCTATTTTGAAGATATAAAACTATTTTCTTTTGTTTTATAGAAATTTGTATATGTTTGTGTATATGTGTTGTTACTGGGGCTTAAACTCAGAACATGTGTCAGTATTCTATGTTCATTTTATATGATATCAACTTTTTCAGATTCTACATATGAGTGAGCACATGCAGAACTTGGCTTTCTGATGGATAAATAGCATTTCATTGTGTATATATATTATTAGATGGGAATAAATTTAAACAGGAATTTCTCAAAAAGAAGGCATTGTCCCATTTGCTAGGAAATGGAAAGACTTGGAAAAATTATATTAAGTGAAGTAAGCCAGACCCAAAGAAACATAGGTCCCATGTTTTCCCTTATTCGCAATAACTAATGTATGTCTGAGACAAGCAGAAAAGGCCAGATAAGTTGAGATAGGTGAAATGTACCCCAAGATAAGTATTCAAATGTTTTTGCTTTCATACAACTGTTTCTAACATATGTATAAGATGATTTCTTTGTTGCTTTGTATGTCCCTCCCCGACAGTATAACCCCTGATTTCGCTGTATTTGATGTTGGTATGATTTGTGGAGGGGAAGGGAAAAAACAAATAGTTTAAATAGGGATACAGGCGGACCCATTGCAACAATGAGATGTACAAGTCGTTATGTCGAAAACGAACTTTACAACTTTGGAGGGGGGTGGGGGAGGGGGAGGGGGCAGGGGAGAGGGGGCGGAGGAGGTGGAGGAGATGGGGGAAACAAAGGAGGAGGAAACAATGCTTGATAAGAAATGTACTCATTATCTTGCCCATGTAATTGTAACCCCTCTATGTGGTGTTTTCACAATAAAAAAAAGAGACATTTAAATGGCCAACAGGTACATAAACACAATGCTTCCCATCCTTAAAATCAGAAACACGTAAATCAAATGCCACAATGAATAATTACCTTACCACTGTCAGAATGACTTTTTCTAAAAACACTGAAAATAACTCATGCTGGTTAGGATGTGGAGAAATGGAAATACTTGAATACTTTTGATGGAAATGCAAATTAATGCACTCATTGTGAGAAATACTGGAAGAGACCTACAACATGATCTAAGAATCCTAATACACGGTATAAAATACCAAGCAAAAAAAAAAAAACCACGATATGTCAAAGAAATAACTTTATCAGCATGTTTGTTGTAGCAAAATGAATGGATAAAGTGAGACTTAAATATACAATGAAATAATAAGTATCTATTAATTAAAGCACTGCATGATTCCATTCCTGTGTGTTATATGAGAAAGCTGATCTTTCATAAAATAGGAGAAGACAGTGGTTAGCAAAACCTTGGGAGGAGAAGGAGGGATAGAGGGCTAGTAATCCATGTTGATTAAATTATGGTCAGACTGCAGCGAGGAGATTTGGTATGCTATTGCACAGAAGAGTAAATATAAATAATGACAATGATAATTCACTACGTATTTCCAAGAACTATAAGAAAAGATTTTTAATATTTTCACTATAGAACAGTGAACAATATTTAGAATAATTGGTATACTTACACTAATGTAAACAGTATACCATGTGTACCAATGTTATGGAACATTGTCCAATGTTTTATAGATATGTGCAATATTTTGCTTTGATTTACCAGTTGTAAAAGCTTATTTTAATAATTAAGCTATCATTAAAAATATAACATGCAGGACTTGGAATGTAAAGTTAGGTAGTGGCAGAATAGTTATCTAAAATTAATACAACTAGGATTGATCCCCAGCACTGAAAAAATGTGTGTATGGGTAGATTTATACAAACACAGACCTAGGTATGTAAAACATTTGCAATCACTTCTTTTGGCATGTTAAATCACTGGTACAAATTTAATAATTTATTTAACAGTCTCTAATTGGAACTCTGAAACTAGCCTTTGATCAATGTTACTGACCAGCTTGTTATATAAGATGAATATAGTTTTTCTCAAATTATGTTACCTGCAAGCTCTAAATGAACAAATTGGCTATTGTGCTACAGACAGAGGGACATTCAGTTTATTACTCTTCTTTCATTTCCTTGTCTATAAATTACTGTAAAGTAACTTTTTTTGACAGAAAAAAGTAAAAGAAAGCATGTTTTCAACTATGGGAAAAGTGCAGTTCAGCTAGTACTCTGGAGATTTCATTATAAATGGTTAGTACAATTATGTTAAATGAATCGATATGTTTACATTGTTTCATTCATGATTTATCATATTCTATTATGGAACAATGAAATGCAATTAATAAATCATCAGTTCATTTTTCTTGTTTTATTTGAAAATGCTTCAGCATATTTTAGCATATCATTTCTAGAGTAGCAAATAACTCTAATGTATAACATTAATAAACGGTGATAGACTTTACTATAAATATTGCATCTGTTGCCAAGAAAAGTCCCATACAAAAGCAGAATTGCAAGAGGCGGTTCGTAATTCTTCAGCAGTGAAGCTGGCCTTCTGTGTCATTTTATGTATCTTTGTACTACATGACCTTCTACATTTGGAGACTATTGCTTTTCATACATCTACAGTTTGCTGAGTTTAAAGGATTAACACCATATATGTGGCGTTGTGAGAGAACAGAGCACCAAACTGAGCAGTTTTCCCCCTTGCGTTTTATTAGAGGCGGAAGAGCAGGTCTGAGCAAAAGCTGTGATGAACTTTTTGTGTGTACAGTCATAGTCAGATATTTTTACAAAACTATAGCTTCCAAAATCAGGGCAATAAAAATACTGATGATGATGGCACATTCCTGTAATCTGAGCAACAGATATATACACATATATATATGTATATATATATATATATATTATATATATATATATGGATGCTGTCTCAATAAACAAAAAATATTAAAATAAATAAATAACAACAAAATATTTAGGTATAGTACAGAATACAATTCATCACATAGATTTCAGGAAATAATATTTTTCAAAATAGTGCTATTTGAACATACATATCTGAGCAACAAAATGCACAGGAATTCAAAATACATTTTTTTTAGTATTACTTGATATATCCAGGAAGAAACTGATTAGTTTAACTAGAACAATTATGCGATTATGGGACTGTACATTGAATTTTATGTTACTTAAAAGAAAGTGTGGGCAAATGAGGTCATAATATTCAATGTGCATATGTAAAAATGGAACTTGGAAAATTGAAGGGATGGGTGGGTTTGGGAGAGATGCGAGAGAATTATAAAAGAGGTGACATTGTTCAAGATGCATTGTTCTCATAAATGGAGGTACTAAACTGAAATCCTTTTGTACCTGACAAAGAAATTAAAGTTAAGTAAAATACATAAAAATTCATTTTAGCATTGGAAAGCATACTGCATCACAAAATCAGAGTCCTAGGTCAACCATTATTATTTTTCTTCTCCTGCCTTCTTTTTTTTTGGAGGGTCCGGTCGTGGGGCCTGAACTCTGGGCCTGGGCGCTGTCCCTCAGATCTTCAGCTCAAGGCTAGCGCTCTACCACTTGAGCCACAGCACTATTTCCGGCTTTTTCTTTTTTGCTTATGTGGTGCTGAGGAATTGAACCCAGAGCCTTGAGCATGCAAGGCAAGCGCTCTACCACTGAGCTACCTTCCCAGCCCTCCTGCCTTCTTTTTTTAAAAATATTTTTATTATAAAGATACTGTACAGAGGGGCTACAGTTACATGAATAAGGTAATGAGTACATTACCTTATTGAGCATTGTTACCCCCAGGACCTAGCTCTTGTTTTGTTTTCTTCCTCACAGACGGCACTCTACCACTTGAGCAACCTCAATTCCAGAATATCTTATACTTGTTTCACTTAAACACAGATAAACAGAGCCAGAAAGTTTAAAATTTTAGTTATGTAGGAGGTATGGTTTCTAACATTCATATGCTTTAAGTTGTGGCTATTGAATTCTTGAGTATGAGGAATTTCTGGAAAGGAAGATTGAAAAGTTAGATTATATGAAATAGGTGACTTGGAAAGGAGAAGTCCTATAGAGTAGAAAAATTCTGTTCTCATCGTGTGGTTATGAGTGGTGTTTGGAAGTGCTTCATTCCCTGTCTTCCTTGTGCTTGCCTAAGCTTTTGTGCTTAAGGCTAGTGCTCTACCGCTTGAGCCACAGCTCCACTTCTGGCTTTCTTCTGGTTAATTGGATAAAAGAGTCTCATAGACTTTCCTGCCCAGGTTGGCTTTGAACTGCAATCCTTAGATCTCAACCTCCTGAGTATCTAGTATTGAAGGTCTGAGCTTATTTCCTGCTTTGTAATTGAACATTCTCTCGTTACTTTCCTGCCTTTCTAATGGCCTAAAATTCTCCCTAGAGAATCATTATTTCAAAATTTGATTTTTTTCTACTATAAATATAGATATAAATTTAATTTTTCTTTATTAAACATGTGTAAAAGTATTGTAGTAACTTAAGTTACTCAAATTCTAATTAGATTTACAAAAACGAATAAACCTGTTACCTTGCGCTATAATTATAATAAGAGATTTGTGAGGAAGGGTTCTAACTGTGGATGAATTGCATCAGGGGATTATGTAGAAATCTTAATATGGAAGATGCACAAAGCAAGAGTAAATCCAAGAATTTACCTCATGCTTACCAATTCCAGTCATGCTCAGTCTCTTATTCCTTTTTTGTCTTATGTGCTCTTCTATCAAGTTTATATTTACAAAAGAAAGAAGAAAAGAAAGCTATTTTCCTTGATCTAACATGTGAAATCTTTCCTTCTTTTCACTAGTGCACATTTACAATGAATGATTAATACTGTCTGCTAGTTTATTATAGTAACATTTCCTTTTTATTAAAATGTATTAGACAGTGTTTATTTCTCTTTTTCTCTTGTATTTTTATTATCTTTAAGTGGTTATACAAAGGAGCTGCCATTCAACAAAGCAGTTTATGGATAAAATGCATCTTGAGCAATATCAGCACTTTGGATATTCGCACTCATTTCCCTCATGACCACATGATCAGTTCTTTTACTTTTCTTTTACTAGGATATACATTGAGTTTTTTTTTTATTTGGGGGGGGTCCTGTCATGGGGCCTGAACTCTGGGCCTGGGCGCTGTCCCTCAGATCTTCAGCTCAAGGCTAGTGCTCTACTACTTGAGCCACAGCACCACTTCTGGTTTTTCTGTTTTTTATGTGGTGCTGAGGAATCGAACCCAGGGCCTCATGCATGCAAGGCAAGCACTCTACCACTGAGCCACCTTCCCAGCCCCTACATTGAGTTTTTGTTACTTCATTCTCCCCCCTCCTTCTCTTTATTTGTCTACCCATCTCTCCTTGACCCCACTCACCCCTTTCAAGAACTTGTTTCTTGGTGTTTATTATGTAATTCATTAGGCTAAATAAAAGTTCAAGAAAATAAATACTTGATTTCTGTTTTGAATCTTATCACATTACTAATAAACCTGAGTAATTCTATCACAAAAATAATATTTGTACATTTCCCACCATCTATTGGCTATGAACTGATACTGTGCTTGAATTCTTAGTCATCAATTCTCTGTAATGCCATTGGTACATTTCCTGTGTGTTTTATATTCTTCTTAGCTTCTCTTTATGCTGAAGAATATTTCACATTTGTACAAATTCTATATGAGTTTTGTCTTTGTCATGATTTTTTACAAGAGTACCTCAATTTTATATGTCATTGGCAATATATTTTTATTCAATTTGATTTTCAATAATACTGATAGTTCTTTCATTCTGTTTCATTTCTCCCAGACATATTTATTCTACCCACTCTAAAAACCATTAGCTCTGTGCAAATAGATGATGACAGCACCTGACAATTAGTACCTCTTTCTTTCAATTCCAGGGATTCAGTGCTGGATGAACTTCTTGATAATGCACAGAGCTAAATATCCTAGCCAGTAACAAAATGGTGCCTTTGGTTATTTTTCTGTACCTGGGTGAGCAAACTCTGAGGTACATTCTGTTTGAGTCTCCATAAAATCCTGGGAAAGATCAAATATAGTTGATCTGAAAGTATCAACTTCCTTGGAAAAACATTTTAAAATTGATTTCCCTTTTCCCTACTTTAATTCTTCTCAGATCCTACACCTATTGCGGAATTACTTCCCTAAATAAATGGCTCACACTTAAATCCTTGTTCCTAGATGTTTTTAAAGGAACTTGTCTTAAGCCACAGGATGTTGTAGGATTCCTAGAAAGCAGACCATTTTGAAACAACATCACTCATCAGCTAGTAATTAGAACGTAACTTCACATGGTCACCATGCAGGTGGTGATTTTGAGATGCAGAAGCATCACAATCATGCGTTGTTCAATTGATGATTGGTTTTAATAACCTTTGGAGGGAGAATGCCAGGTACTTGCTTATGCACTGGTAATATTTCTATAATGTCAGGGCAGGAACAATGGGCAATGAAAATTACACGGATGGTGGCATTAGCTGATTTTTTTTCCATTGTTTTCAGATACCTGAAAAAAATAAAAGACAAGTTCAGATCAGTAAACTATTGAAAGTATCGAATGAAAAAAGGAATTCATGATGACATTACATTTTTGGTTCTTGTTTGGTTTTGTTATTTGCTTGTTTTCTGATGTTGGGAATCAAACCCAAGATATTGAGCAAGGTAAACAAGCACTCTGACTGAGCTACATTTCAAGCCCTTGTTCATTTTGAGATGGGAATCTTGTGTAACTCAGCTGGGCCTTAAACTCATAACGTAACTCTTGTGGCTTCAAACTCAAAATCGTCCTGCTTGTGATTCCTATGTACTCAGATTACCAGCATGAACCAACATGGCTGGCTTGAGACATCCTTATTTTATGTAAACCAGGCTGTTAGTAGACCTCACCCCATCCCCCGCCCTGCCCAAAATGTCTCCTGTGCTACAGTCAGGACCCTACTAGCAATAGAGTGGGGGCATAAAACCAGAATAACATTGGGGTAGCCTGGTCTGAAAATCCTAAAGTGCCATATGTTCCTGAATCATCATGAATGACAGAAGCAGCACCTTCTGTATTGCTTAACTTCATTTGGAGGCACATTAGAGCTCTTATTTAATGCATGTTTCTTATAAATTAATGCTGTTTCTTTTCAAGATCTCTTCCCATTTCAATGCTTCCAGACCAGTAATAAGAGTGTTATTATAGTACAACACCAGGAGGAAAATATACTAGTCTCTAAGAGGAAATAATACAGACTTACAAATTATTGCAAAATCCAACTAATGTATGATGTTTGCAATGTGAAAACAAGAGTGAAATTTTGTTTCTTGCATAAGGGAAAATGGAAGATAAAACCACATTGAGGAAGATTTGTTCATACATGACCAAAGGCCCAGGGAGTAGTGTTAACTTACAACTTAATGGGATCACTCTTGTGTTTCATTCTTTTTTTTAATATTTGTTCTGAGTACTGGGGCTTGAACCTGCAGCTTGGGTGTTGTCTCTTTCATTTTCTGCTCAAGGCTGGTGTCCTACAACTGAAGCCACATATCCACTTCCAACTTTGTGTGGAAAATTGGAGATAAGAATCTCATGGAATTTCCTGCCTGGGCTAACTTCTAATCAGAATCCTCAGATCTTGGCCTCCTCAGTAGCTAGAATTACAGGCATGAGTCACTTGCATCCAGCTGAACATTAGGAATCTTCCACATGTCCGTTCATGTCGATGGTTATTCTAAGGAGCCACTTTGTATCTCACTCAAGTGGCAGAACAGCTTGTACTGCAGCCAGCACCTATTGCAAGAACCTGTATTGGCTTTGGGTCCCACTCTAATTGCTTTTGATTCAGTAGACAAAAAGGATGGACTAACACACCCAAATAAAGAATATATTACCTTAAAAAGCCAAAGATATATTATAGGTTATACTTCTTTGTTGTTGTTTGTAGGAAAGGCCAGAGGCAATAATTAATCCTTTACCTTGTGGGATTTCTTAACTCGTCACACTAGACACTTGGAAATTCACTGAGCTAGAAGGTCCCTAAATTTCGCCAGATTTTTCCCACCCACAAACATAAAAATACCAATACATCTGGTAGTAGTTACTACCGTAGTTCTTGCTCACTACACCAAATCGTTTTAAAGTCATCAATATAGTGGACTTGTGTAACATCTTCTGGAAGGTGGAGGCTGCAAGAGTTCTGAGAACTAAGTTGTGATAATAGAGCTACCTACCTTCTAAGGTAAGGAAGTTTGGGATGTCTTTGCCATCTTTAAACAAACTATTTCAGGTGCTCTTTCTTAACAGGATTTGGGTAAAAATGTGTTTGCTGCATAGTATGAGATATAATCAACATTAGAACACTTGTTAGTATATCCAGGGATGTATTTATTTGTTCAAGCAGTGAAACTACATCTGACACAACAGCTGCAATGGGAATCATCACCTGGACAGGCTTATAGTAATCCACTGTCATTTTCTGCCTTCATCCCAGGTCAAAGAGCAGAGTTGAATAGGGATATGGTGGGGATGATTCCTTCTGCATCTTTCAAGTCCTCAGTTGATAGATAATGGCACTAATCTCTCCAATCCACCCAGGAATGCAGAATTGCTATTTGCTTAGGTAAGAGCTTTTCTAGTGGCTTCCATTTGGTCTTCATTCTACATAATGCCTTTATTCCACAGCTTAGAGAACCAATGTGGGGATTCTTCCAGAAACTGACCATATCTCTTCCAATGGGGAATTACGAAACTGAGAACACAACCACATAATGTACTGAGAAACTCACCAGTCCATCTATGAGCTGAATCTGCTTTGCTCCTGTCTTCCATAAGTCCTGACTCTGAATGGTGGAATGCTGTGATGATTTCAGTCTCCTGGAATTAGTGTTTGTTCAGAGACAAGGTTCAGTGGTACCTGTAACTTCTGGTTACTTTCTCTTTCACAGTGCATAGTGACTCAAGGAAAAACATCATACAGGTTGTTGGGGAGAACTGGGAGAAATATTAATACTATGAAGTTTTGGTAATGAAGAAGGATCCTTTTATAAGGAATCATCTCTCTTTTATACAGTTCAGCTTTTGTTTTGCTCATTGGACCTAGACTTTCTTGCTTAAATAGATGAAGAAGTTGGTGTAATTTTTACCTCTTTTTACTCTTAAGCATACTATTATTAACTATTGAATGTGACAGTTCTATGTAGGTTAGAATATTCTTATTGCTGCTTTGGGTCCATAACAGTTTTCAAGCAATCACATGAATTTGATTCAGTGAAATCATCTTCCTCAGGAACCCTTGTTGGTACCAAGATCTATATTCACTAGGTGAAAAGAAATGAAGTCAACTAAAGAGTTTGTTAAAATTCTAGGCATTTGAAGTGAACAGAATTCCAGAATGGTTTTTAGAAATAAACTAGGTGTAAGAGGCTAGTGCTGAGGGAAAGAGGCAGGGGTAGAAAGCTAAATGGAAATTGGAAAATGAGAGAACTGAAGGCAGATGATATATCCTCAATGGGGGAGTTGTGTGTGTGACTTCTAAAAAGAGTTCACATACAGCCCAAGGTAATAGGCATTTATTGTAAGACCAAGTACTGATACTTGATTTACATTCAGAAACAGGATGAGTGCTGGTTCTCTAAAGAACATACACTGGCAACTATATGTTATGGGGTACTGAGACAGCTGTTTTTATTTGCAATGTCATAATTACCTCTGAGTCTCTCGTGTTTCTTTCATCTTTAATTTCTTCTTTTTCATTAGGCTACAGTTTACAGAAAATTTACCATGTTTCATCTTCCCTCTGATTATAATGCTACTTTAGTACCTGCTGCTAGTTAACTGAAAACAGGGGGGCAGGGACATACAAAGCCACAAAGAAATCATCTTATAAATATGTTAGAAACAATAGCAAGAAAGAAAAAACATTTGAGTCCTTATCTTGGGGTTCATTCCCCTAACATCAACTTATCTGACCTTTTGTGCTTGTCTCAGACATATACTAGTTATTGCAAATAAGAGAAACCATGGGACCTATGTTTTCTGGGCCTGGCTTACTTCAGTTAATATAATTGTTTCCAAGTCTTTCCATTTCCTAACAAATGGGGCAATGTCATTCTTTCTGATGGAGGCATAGAATTCTATTGTGTATATATACCACTTTTTCTTGATCCATTCATCTATTGAGGGGCATCTGGTTGGTTCCATATCTTAGCAATGGTAAATAAGGCTGCAATAAACACAGTTGTGCTGGTAGCTTTAGTATGGTCTTGTTTTGTGATCATTTGGGTAAATGCCCAAAAGTGGGATTGCTGGGTTATAGGGGAGCTCTATTTGGAGTCTTTTGAGGAATCTCCATACCACTTTCCAAAGTGGTTGAACAAGTTTACACTCCTACCAACAATGCAGTAAGGTTCCCTTCTGGCCACATCCCCTCAGAGGAATAGACATATTAAGAAATGTTCAACCTCCTTAGCCATAAAAGAAATACAAATCAAAACAACATTGAGATTCCACCTCATCCCAGTTAGAATGGCTATAATCAAGAACTCTAATAACTACAATGACTACTTAAAACCACACAGTTTACCTGAGACACCTCCCTCCTAGAACTGCAAAAGAAAATCCTAACATCTTTCAATGTCCCATGTTATACTTTTCCCAACTCTCCTAGCCTTCAATTGTCTCTAAAATTTTTATAACATGGAATTCTTACACAATTTTGTACAAGATTATATCCCATAATTTTATAATCTCAGTGTCCCAGGACTTCCTTTGTACATTTTAGTAGTGTATTAGTCTTACCTATTGTATCACGAAATTTTTAACACCAACTCCCTAGATGTGTAATCTGCAGGGCCCTGAACACCGTTATTATGTTATTAGGGCCAGTACTCTTCAAATACTTTGAGACTAGTTTTTCAACACAGCTACTGTTTCCGTGAGAAGGTCCCACAATTACTGTATTCATAAAGGGCTTCCTGCTCTTCATCTAAGCACATGGATCCATTGAGCTCTGAATAAGTCAGAACTACAAAGGTAGGTAGAAAATAGTAAGTAGTATAATATCTTTTCTCTCTAACTCTTATATTGTCCAGTGTGGATGACAAGTACAGAGGTTTTATTTTCTCTGTTCAAGTGAATACAACACTCTTCAGATGGCAAATATAAAATGAGTACTGGCTATGAATGATGCTAAGTGAAACTCTCATAGCATTTTTAAATACTAGTTCGAACATTTACAGAGACTCAACCAATTTGGAGGCTATATTGATCTATGAAATGTTTCTTGTACTTTTTCTCAAATGCCTGGTCTCTGTTTTCATAGAATGTATTGTGAAAATATAGCAAGTGTAGTGTTTTGAGATCCATACAAGTGTGTCTTACCTGGCTTTCACCAATACTTAGAGTGTCTGATGTTCATTTGTTATAGCACTATGATGGAATAAATATTCATTTTACCACATCTTGGAAGTATAAGAGAGTATATGAGATCATTGGAGATTTATGACAAATATGTATAAATTCATAAAAACCCAAGAACTATGTTATTTGAGATCAGAAAAGTGGTAGATATATTGCGATGCCATTTGAGTGTCCCAAAGAATGATTGCAGTCTGTGTCAGAGGCTGAGCCACCAGGAATGGATGCTAAAGAATGCAGTGGCATTGAGGAATTGAAAGACTCAATTTTTATAATGAATCATGATTCAAGAGGGCAATGTCCTGCATGGTATAAATACAGTCTCTCTCTGTCTGTCTTTCTAACTTAGTTATCCATCCCTTATTCATATTTGTCAAGTGATTTTATGCTTATTGTTTTAGTCTTTTGATCTACATATAATATTCAATGCCTTGAATTCTAAAATAAGTTGTAAGGTATAGTATTTTTTAAAGCTCTTCTGTTGCTTTTATTAACACAAATGAAAAATATCATGACCACCTTCCCAATGCTACTATATCCCATAAGTCAGGAAGCATATAACATAATCTTAAATCATTTGGAGAGAAGACTATTCAAAGACAATTTTAAGATGTCAGTTTAGTCTTCTTAATGAAGAATAATTATCACTCCGTAATATTTGAACTATTATTTGTTTCAGCCACTAAAATTAGCTTTTAAACTTGCCTAGCCATCTGCTTTAGTTGGCATAATAAATAAATATCTGCCAGATGTGTCACTAAATCCATATTTTAATCTTTTATGGCAGGTAAGTCTTTTTGTAAGTAAATATACTGCCTACCCTATTCAGCTATCACTAATGGGAAAGATCAGGAGGCTAGGGATCATTTTTCCAACATTCTCAGCCATTACAGTAATTACTTCTGAATTTGAATTACCAACCTTTTTTCTGTATCTGTGTTCTACCTAGTTCCTATATGCAACATTTCTAAAACATAGCAATTGTATAATTTTCTTATATATTTTATGGAGACAAAAGAATATGAAAGTAATAGGTAAACAAATCCTCATTTGATCTAGTGAATTTGGAATTCTATTCTATTCTTTTTAAAATTTAATTTCTTCTAAGGTAGGCTAGCCAACCACATTAATAGGAATCTCGAAGTGTTGAAGTTCCTCTGACTTGTGTGTGTGTGAACTTGCATTGATTGAGCTGAGGTACAATGCACGTAGAGATCAGGAACATGTGTACTTTACCTATATACCAGAGAGAAGTATTCAAAGTAAACTTCCATTATCTGGAGACAGAAGAGAACCTGGGAAGCTGGAGTGAGAAGCATAAGATAGGAATGCTGGTAAGATAGTGTGGAGGAAGTCTAGAAGTTTACAGAAAGCATTTCCTTAGAATAAGCATTCAATTGTCCTTAGAGAGAATACATCACAGTGACATTCTCCAAAGCATTTGGAACAGCACTTTTCTTTCTTTCTTTTTTTTTTTAATTGTAAAAATACTGTACAGAGGGGTTACAATTACATGGGCAAGATAATGAGTACATTTCTTATCAAGCATTGAAGCCTCCTCCTTTGTTTACCTTTCCCAACCCTTCCCAGCCTCCTCCCATCCCCTTCACCCAATCCTCCCCCCCCCCCCACCAAAGTTGTAAAGTTAGTTTTTGACATGACATCTTGTACTTATCATTGTTGCAACGGGTCCACCTGTATCCTTATTTAAACGACTTGTGTTTCCCCTTCCCCTCCACAAATTATACCGACATCAAATACAGTGAAAGCAGGGTTATACTGTGGAGGAGGGACATACAAAGCAACAAAGAAATAATCTTATAAATGCGTTAGAAACAAATGCATGAAAGAAAAAAAAAACATTTAAATACCTATCTTAGGGTTCATTTTCCTAACTTCACCTTATCTGACCTTTTCTGCTTGACTCATACATATACTAGATATTGCAAATAAGGGAAAGCACTTTTATGTTGTTCTTGTTTTGGCAGCACTGGGCTTTGATCTTAGAATCTTACACTTGCTGGACAGATGCTACTATCTGAACCACACTCCAGCACTTCGGCTGGAGTTAGTTTTTATGTTTATGCTTGGGCAGGCTGAGACTGATTTTCCTATTTAGGTTTTTTTCCTGTGGCTGGAATGAAAGTATGAACCACTGTGAACAGTTTTGTGTTGGTTGAAATGGAGTCTTACGAAATTTTACTCAGGCTGGCCTCCAACTGAGCCATGATCCTCTTCATCTTTACTTTTGCAAAACTGGAATTGTAGGTTTTCGGTTTTCTTTCTTTTTTTTCTTTTTTTTTTACTGTTTAAGAATTTTTTTATTGTGAAAATACCGTACAGAGGGGTTACAATTACATACAAAGTTATACATAACTTTTCTTAAATTTTGAACTTGTGATTGGTCTCCATGGCTAACAAAGTCAAATTGAACTTAGAACTCTTTAGAATTCAAAGTCTAAATTATTAGGTCTCAATTTTACAGAAGAATTTTGAAACTACTATGTAATATTTTTCCTATCAGAAAACTGGGGCATTCCAGTTTTGTGGAAAAGCATTTTGAAAGGGCACTTTCATCTACTTTATTTTACACAAGTCTTTTTACATTAGCAACTTAGTTATCTACATTTTATCATAAATAAGACCATCTCTTAGATAACACTTTATTGAGTTTCCTGTTTTTCACCTTGCACTTCCTTGTCATGTATCAAGGCCATTTAGGTGAACTATGATTTTATTTTTCCTGCTTCTGTCTGTTTTTCCCCATGGTGTTGGCTTCAGGGCACAGAAGCACACAATGGTAGACACAGTAGCTTCATTTCTTTTAGATAATATTCCAGGATGCTAGAATGTGCTTTCTTTTGCCCCCATGACTTGAAGAGGATATGTTTTCCTACTTAGCGTCTCTGTAAGCAACCCTATTGTCCTAGGTAATTTTTTTTTTTTTTTTGGTCAGTCATGGGTCTTGAACTCTGGACCTGGGCTCTGTCCCTCAGCTGTTCAGCTCAAGGATAGCACTCTACCACTTGAGCCACAGCACCACTTCTGGTTTTCTGGTGGCTTATTGGAGAGTCTCACAGACTTTCCTGCCCTGGCTGGGTTTGAACCATGATCTTCAGATCTCAGCCTCCTTAGTAGCTAGGATTACAGGTGTGAGCCACTGGCGCCCTGCTCCTATGTAATTTTTATCAATGTTAAATGTAAAAAATTTTTGGCTTGGTCTAATATACAATATAATGGTAAAAATACAGTACATGTTATGTATAACTTACCTATGCAAGCACTTGCTCAAAGTGGCCTAAACAACACTGTTCAATAGACATACACTGAATACACTTGATGCCATTGTAGAAGTTCTGGTAGCTTCATTGCAAAAAGTAAAACCAAATAAATGTAATTTCCTGTTTCATAAATACATCATTAATCCCTGTTTCATAAATACATCATTTAGGCATGTATCCAAGTTTTTACATTTTAACATGTAATCAATACAAACATTATACTGAAATAGATTACGTCTTTTTTCATCCTAAACATTCTAAATCTATTTTTACTCATGGTACCTTTCCAACTAAAATATTAAAATTTCTTTGTATATACCCGTTCTTCATACTTCCTAAAGTGTGCTGTTGAAAACTGAAGTTTTGTATAAATAAATTATCAAAGACATACATATAAATTTTATAATTTCTGAAAGGAATATGCACTTGGGATTATACTGAAGACTAAAATTAAGAATCAAGTCTCAGTTTCATTAAACAACATTTCAAGTAATGTAACCACTTATGGCTGAATCACCTAGATAGTGCTGGATTCAATACTGGTGAATGGTTGATGGCTGTTGGATAGTTCAGGTCTCAAAGACTGACAACTGGAATCTTCCAAACTACCAACCACTCTTCGGGAAACAGGTTACTCACAGAATCATTTCTTTTTTCAGATCTTCAATTGTCCCTTTGAATAAGTAAATTCAGTTTCTTCATGGATAAAATTGTCTTATCTTGACTTTGGGTGTTTTCTTTTCTGCTGTGGCATATCAAATACTCTTGTTAACAGCTTTAATAATCTAGGTAGATTTTCTTTTATTCTATCTTTAATGATTTATTCAACAAGATAATCATATGTGTGGCAAAGCCTCTATTGAAAGCATTCTCAATGCACCAGTGCCTGAGTCTAGTTTTCAGTCTTTCACAATTCTACCCATGTATTGAACAAAAGCTACCTGGTTTACCACAACATAGAAAAGTGAAAAGATACTGTGTAATCTATGTTATATATTCATTTATGAAGTTTTGAATCTTTTTTTAAGCATTTATATAATTTCACAACATATTAATATCACCAAATTTCTTCCTTTTTTGTTTATTTAATTTTGCTTTGTTTTGTTGGTCATGGGGCTTGAACTCAGGGGCACTGTCCCTGAGCTCTTTCACTAAATGCTAGTGCTCTCTCACTTTGAGCCACAACTCTACTTCCAGTTTTCTGATGGTTATTTGAAGATAAGAGTCTCATAAACTTTCCTGCCTGGGCTGGCTTCAAACCACAAATTTCAGATCTCAACAGTTAGGAAGAAGAGCTGTGGCACAACGTGGTAGAACATTGGTTCACCTTTTGTCTCATGGTTTCTGTGATTCCTTTTCCCTTCCCCAAATCAGATAAACCTATTTGCTAGACAAAGGGTACAGAAATAAAAACAGTGACAACAGGGAATAAAACAAAGGAAAATAAATAAATAAAAAAGAAATAACTGAAAACAGTACAAAAGCAACTCTGCTTCCATTTCTTGGAGCTCATTTTGATAAGCATAATTCTATATGGTCATATCCACATTGCTATTGAGCCATTGTTATCCTCTGCTAAGAATATCCTTGACATATTCTAGTTATTACAAATGAGGGAAACCATGCAGACTATGTTTCTTTGGAACTAGCTTACTTTGCTTAATATAATTTTTTCCAATACTACTAATCTGTTGGTGGGAATGAAAACTTGTTCAACTTTGGAAAGCATTATGGAGGTTCCTCAATGGACTAAACATAGAGGTCCCCTATGATTCAGCAATCTCACTCCTGGACATTTAAAACCCAAATGACTACAAACAATGCCTCTCTAAAGCTACCAAAACAATCATGTTCATTGCAGTATTATTTACCATAGCTAAGATATGGAATGAACCCAGATGCCTCTCACTAGATGAATGGATCCAGAAAATGTTGTATGTATACACAGTGGAATTCTATGCTTCCACCAGAAAGAATGACATTTCCCCATTTGTAACTAATATTGTTTTTTAACTAGGGTCAAAAGTCATTTACTTGAAAACAGTCTGGGGAGGTTTAAAGATAGGCAGTTTCCTAGGTCTCTCTAAAGAGGTTCTGATTCCTTAGTTACAGAATGGAACAAAGTGTTCATCTTGTCAATAACCCCCCCCCTCCATAATTTGAGTATACACTGAAGTTTAACAATACTGACACAAGTTACTTAGTGGTCCATCGTAAGACCCAAAAACTATGACCACAAATGTTATTTAATTCCCTGGAAGAATGTCAATTTTTATCATGTGTTGTTCAAAGTGTGTTGTTTGATTTTTCATTGCATGGCTATTCTCTGCTATCTAGAAGTCCCAGTAATATCTGAGTGGAAATAGAACAAGAAAACATTTTTAAAAGTATAAAAACAATGTTAATTGGCATTTTAATTAGTTACATCATATGACCTTTGAAAATAAACATTTTTAAAATATTGTACCATTTATGGGTTTTATCTACAGAGAAATTGCATCTAAAGCATGACACACTACTGTAGATATATTTAGAGTGAACAGAAACCTGCTTTTTATTTAAAATTTCCTACCTGCCCATATGCTTTTTAAAACTGGGAGATTTTTTAAAAGATAACATTTTTTGAAGTTATTTTGGGAGGACATTCCTTTTAGTTTATTTTATTTGTAAATAACTAGAAAATGAGTCATATTCCACATATAACTTTAGGTACTTAATAATTTTAGTGTAATTGAATTTAGTACTTTTGCATGATTGCTCATAATGTATATATCCTCTTCAAAATCTCATTACACTTTTAATTGTTTGTATTTGTTATTTCACAGGTTTTTGCATCTGTTAAATGTGGAGGTTTTGCTAAGTGGAAAGCCAAACAAAGAGAATGAAGTATATTAATTACACAGAACTAATATGCATATCTTCACTATATGCAATTATCTATACAATTTCATATTCTCAGATAGATTTCCCCACCACCACATTCTGGGAAAAAAATACTTTGAAGGCTATTTTTCTTCTTGTTCTTCACCAAACTCATATAACTGAGCCCAGTTTATCTTCAGCTCACATTATAACTCATGGAGGAAAACATAAAATGATGGATTAGAATAAGCACATAATTATGTGCTTATTTCCATTGCTCCCATCTTGTTTATTGCTTTATGTAGGCAGCATTTCTCCTTCAGAAGATCATCTTTCTATAAGTAATCTTGGTTCTATACTCTCTCCTCAACTTGATAATTTAATGTTATTGTGTGTACTGCCTTCTCTCACATCTTTTCTCTGTTGTGCTTATTTCTCTTACTTGGAACTTTGCTCTCCTTCTGTGCAATGCATTATACATTACTCCTTATATTTCTCTTTGTCACCTTAGACAGTTCTTTTTTACTTTATTTATTAAAGATTAGCATTTCTTTCATTCGTTCCTCCAGCCACAATTATTTTTTCCATCAAAATATCCTATCCTGTTTTCCTTTTAATCTTCATTTGCCATAGTTTACTGGGTAATTATATATCTAGATTTTGATACAACACCATGTAGTAATTCCATGTATGTATGAATAAACTATTTATAACATTTATTTATTATAAACAATACTTTTTTTTTTTTTGGTTGGTTGTGAGGCCTGAACTCTAGGCCTGGGGGCGCTGTACCTCAGCTCTTCAACTCAAGGCTAGTGCTCCATCTCTTGAGTCACAGTGCCACTTCTGGGTTTTTCTACTTATGTGGTGCTGAGAAATTGAACCCAGGGCCTCATGCATGCAAGGCAAGTACTCTACCACTGAGCCATCTTCCCAGCCCCCAAACAATACCTATAATACTTTATAAGAAAACTTTTAACTTTTGCAGTAGAAAGGCAGACACACACACACACACACACACACACACACACACACAAACACACACACACACACACACACACATATATGAGCAGATATTGTTAGAATTGCAAAGCTTGAGGGAAATTTAAATGCTCAACCAAGGGAGGCTTGTTAGTCAAAAGTCTAGGTGCGTAGGCCAAATACACAATTCTTTGTGGGGAAGCCTTAATATCTCCAAACAGAAGATAGGGCATTTAGTTGGTTATTCTTGATGATAATGATGCTATTGAACTTCATTCTCTAAGAAGAGACAACCTTTTCCTATGCTGGATGATGCTGAACAAGGCTTTTCAGCAGTAGGAAACAGGTATCTCTTCGCCTTCTATATTACATTACAGGATGCTAAGTAAAGATAAATGCCTACATAACTCAGGCAGGGACATGCTGGCCCTCATCAAGATGGAAACAGCCCATATATCATAAGAATTGCATGAACTTGTTAACAAGTACCAACAGGAGCCAGGAGAGATCACAAAGCTGATGTTGAGGGGACCTAATTAGAAGGTATGTATTTTCAGACCAAATGAAGAATTCATTCATTTGAAGCCAAGTTTCTTGTGAAGTAGGACTAAAAACATTGTAAAAAGAAATTGAAAATGAAGTAACGTTTCTAGAGACATCCTTAGAAATCCAGAAAAAATTATGTCTATTACTCACCAAGAGGAAATCCTAAATTCTCCTGAAGCATAGTGATAAAAACAGAATAGATGATGGGACACATTGGAACAGGTACATTGTGTGAGGACAAAGCCTTTACCATATGATTGTGTTCTACAGAAAGCCTTTACCATATGATTGTGTTCTATAGAGGTTCTCAATAATGAACTATTGAGAGGAGTAGAGGTTGATGGTACTTCTGATCAGTCCAGAGTCCCAAAGAGCTGGATTCATTAACATCCATGGGGTGATTAAATCCAAAATAGATAGATGAGAACAGTTGGTTCTCTCCTATCCAACGAGAGTGTCACAAGCCCTCTTTAGAAAGAGAATATTTAGATAATACTGAATAGGAACCCTTTTTCAGTATAGTTCTTAGGCCATTGGCCTTTTCCAGATTGCAGAATGTATATCATTGCAATGGACAGACTTGACAGTTGAAGTAATAACCATCTTGGATCTGAAGTCTGTTGGGTAGGAACTCTCATAGTCAGGTTTGGAAGTTCTGATATTAAAAACCAAGAAGATGCAGTTTATTATTGACGTATTTCCCCTTATTTTTCTAATTTGGCCTTGTAGAAACCCAATCCTGTAGAATGACTATAGGTTACTGCAGGTCTAAGTAAACATTAGTCTAGGTCATTGCTGTGCTGACTGAAGTGGTGCCATTGCTAGATAATATCACTTAGGTCTTAAGAACATGGTTATATGGAAAATTAATTCCACCCATTTGATAGAAAAGGTCAAAAGCTAGGTATATATTATTAGATAAGACGATATTAAGCAAAATGAACTCCAAGATAGGGACACAAGTGATTTTTTTTCCTGCTATTGTTTCTCATGTATTTATAATGTACCATGTGATTTTTTTTTTTGTTTCTTTGTATGTCCCTCCCCTGTTTTCACTGTATTTGCTGTCGATGCCCTGCATCTTGTATATACACTTCTCTAATTTGGGGAGGGGAGGTGAAAAAAACAAAATGCTGAAATAAGGATACAGGTTGACCCATTGTAACAATGATATGTATAAGATTGAAAAACAAGCTTTGCAATTTAGGCAGGGTGGAAGGGAGGTGTTGATTGTAAACTTGTGGTGGTGGGAGGAAGGGATGGTAGGGGAAAAACAAAGGAGGAGACAACAATGCTTGTAGGGAAATGTAATTATTACCTTGCTCATGTAACTGTCATCCTTCTGTACAGTATTTACAATAAAAATATTAAAATAAAAAAGAAAAGTCTTATAGAAACAACTGAATTTATGTGTTATATTAATTGGAAAATGGAGCAATAGGTAAGTAATTAGTATGCTAAAACATTTCCTATGACATTTACACTCTAGATGCAGAAGGTGAATCCTAAGACATTTCAGGGACCTGTCCTTTCTATGAAATTTATGTATGGGGTGGCAGAGGTGTGTAGGAAATAACTTTTCTAAAGAAACAGATGAATACTCTATTCCTTAAAATAAATAAGGAAACAACACACGTACTAGATCTTCTGTGGGTTGGGAATTTGGTTTTTAATATTGGAACTTTCAAACCTGACTATGACATTCCACAGCTAGGACTATCTTGGTACAATAGTGGATGGCATAGAAATCTGCCTCCCAATTCAATATGTAGCAGAAAATGGTTCCGCAGAAGCTCCTGGGTACAGCATATCAACTCTGTCACTTGGGCTATATGATGTAGTAGACTTTGGTGTTGAAGGTGTCAGTATTGAGAAAAGAAGCAATGTGCAAATTACAGAAATTCCTATTAAGATAATTCAATGTAAGCCATTGAAATGCTTGGACAAATCCATGTTTGTAGCATGTAACACCCTTTTTGAGGACCATATTTTATATTATTGGGACCAAATGGAGACATACTGAAAGCAACATGCCACTAGAAGTGGATATTCTAATTTTCAAGACTTTCTAAATCAATGTCAAATGTTGCAATGAAAAGCATACATTTGAGGGAAGCCCCAGTAAGACCAATGTACAAGTAAATGCATGCACGATGTTCTTTCTTCAGTTAATGCTTATGTGGGGTCTTCTACAAACATATCTGTATGGATTGTAAGGTCTTTACAGACATTAAGTGAAGAACATGATTTAATTAAATGTCTGACATTATGTAACTAAGTAGTTGTTATCACTGATCAATAACTGAAGCAAGTAGAGGCAAGTGAATGAAAAAATATTCAATGCTCCTAGGTAATGAATGAAGAGACTACAAAACAGATGTCCAGCCTTAGAATATAATGTGTTTCCTATTACAACCTCTTGTTTTATTCATGTTAACCACAGGATGTTGTCTTCATTTTGAAGGAGAATCAAAGTCTTTATTAGAAATTAAATTATAACACAGTTAAAACATTGAACATGCCCTGCCCCATTTGCTAACCTAAAAACTGATATCCACATATGTTGAGTCATTTTTTTCAATTACTTGCAGAAATAGAGATTGGGAGGGGCTGTGAATTTATGCATACTAATGAAACCTTAAAATAAAATGTTTCCATGTGCAACTTCCAGTCTTGTTGGATAACTTTACTTGATTGAAAATTACTTGAGAAAGATGAAATCATAAATTACCTTAAATTTACTGAAAGCCTGTGAACTACCTATATTAAGTGTGAAGCTGAAAAAGCATCAGCTTGAGTGGAAAGAAGTTGAGAAAAAAAGTTATGACTAGAATTTCAGGTATAGCTTCAGAAAGAAGGTTCACATTTAATATTAGCTCTACTGGGGCTCAAATTGGGAGACATTGCAAATGTATTTCTACGGTCATTATAACTGATCATGCTTCATTTAAGACATGTTTTCCCAACTGGTTTCCTACTGATATCCATTCATATCTCTTATCCTGTGTATTTTCTCTGAACACTTTCTGACTTGTTCTGCTACTATTGGTTGATTCATTCCTTCATTCATTCACTCATCAGACTTTGATTTACTATATGCTAGTCAGTGTGTACTTGAAGAATGATTCTACTACTGATGGTAATATGTAAATAATTTTGAACCATGACAAGGTAACAGTTTACAGAGAAAAATAAAGCAAAAAGAGCATTATTGGCTCCTTTAGGTCCATACAGCTAATGTGTAAAGGAATTGGGACTACAAACAGAAAATGAATCTCTGGAAATTTATCCATTACCTCTTTGTCCCCATCAGAAAATTCATGATTTAGTATCCCTACTTCTTTGTATACTACTCAGACATACAGAATACATCAGGAAGGCCAAATATACTAGTAAAGAAGATTGGGCCAAATTACCTATTTCAGTGTGCCTATGTGAAGCATTTAGGGACATATAAATAGTTTATTTAAAAATATTGCTTATTGTTGCCAGTATGCTTGTGTCTTTCACCTGTAATACTAGCTACTCAGGAAGCTGAAATCTGAGGATTGAAGTTTGAAGCCAACTCAGGCAGAAAAGTCCATGAGACTCTTATTCCCAATTAACCACTTCAAAGACAGAAGTGGATTTGAGGCTCAAGTGGTAGATTGTTGCCTTGAGCAAAAAAGCCAAGTGAGAGTTCAAGACTGAGTTCAACCCTCAGTACTTGCACACAAACAAAAATGCTTGTTTTACTCATTTGAAAAATTGGGAGGGAGTTGATCATCTTCTTTTTTGAATATTTTATTATATTCATCATACAAAGGAGTTGCCATTAAACAAAGCAGTTTATGAATACAGTATCTTGATCAGTGTCACCCCTTTCAACATTCTCACCCACCCCTCTCAGCCTACCCCTTCTCTTCCTTCGTTAATTTTTTAGTATACGTATTGATTTTTTGACACTTAAGAAAGTAGTTTATTTGGATATACCAAAAAATTAAGAAAAATAAGGGAAAGAATGGATCAAAAATGGTGAAAATATTGAAGGGATGTCACAGATCAAAATTGCTTATTTTAGCATAACTTCTTTTGAAATTATCTGATAAATGTTATGAGTTCTGGTAAGTGTTATCAGAGCTAATTTCTATAGAATTGATGTTTTAGATATGAGGACAATTACTGAAGAGAGTTGCCTATGTCACTCAATAATGACAGTATAAAATAATTCATATGCAATGAAAAAATAAAACACACAAAATGACAAAAACAATCCTTAACAGAAAGAACAGTGCTGGAGGAATATCAATACCAAATTTCAACTTTACTACAAAGCCATAGTAATCAAAACATATTGGTAGTGGCTAAAGAACAGCCTCAAGACCAATGGAATAGAACTGAAAACCCAGAAATGAACCCACAGATTTATAGACAAACACCTAATCTTTGATAAAAAATAGAATGAATAAAAAAATAGAATAGATAAAAAATAGAGTGGAAGAAAGACAGCCTCTTCAGTATATGGTGCTGGAAAAATTTGTTAATTACCTATAGAAAACTAAAGCTAGATCCTTATATATCACCCTGCACCACAATCAACCCAAATGGATCAAAGACCTCTGAGTCAAAGTAGACACCCTGAAAACATTACAAGAAGGAATAGGAGAAAACCTAGGTCTCCTTGGCACAGGCCGAAAATTTCTTAATAGAGACCCAGAAACACAACAAATCAAAGAAAGTCTGGACAAATGGGATTGCATGAAGCTGCAGAGCTTCTGCATGGCAAAGGACACAGCTAGTGAGATCCATAGAAAACCAAAGAACTGGGAGATGATCTTCACCAGCCATACTATGGACAAGGGTCTCATATCTAAAATATAATTGTTCAACCACTTTGGAAAGTAGTATGGAGGTTCCTCAAAAGACTCCACATAGAGTTCCCTTATGATCCAGCAATCCCACTTTGGGGCATTTATCCAAAGGATCACAAACAAGACCATACTAAAGCTATCAGCACAACTATGTTTATTGCAGCATTATTTACCATAGCTAAGATATGGAACCAACCCAGATGTCCCTCAGTAGATGAATGGATCAAGAAAATGTGGTATATATACACAATGGAATTCTATGTTTCCATCAGAAAGAATGACATTGCCCCATTTGTTAGGAAATGAAAAGACTTGGAAAAAACTATATTAAGTGAAGTAAACCAGGTCCAAAGAAACATAGGTCCCATGGTTTCCCTTATTTACAATAACTAGTATATGTCTGAGACAAGCAGAAAAGTTCAGATAAGTTGATGTTAGGTGAAATGAACCCCAAGATAAGGATTCAAATGGTTTTTCTTTCTTGCTATTGTTTCTAACATATTGACAAGATGATTTCTTTGTTGCTTTGTATGTCTCTTCCCCACAGTATAACCCCTGTTTTTACTGTATTTGATGTTGATATAATTTAGGGAGGGGAAGGGAAAAAACAAATTGTTTAAATAGGGATACAGGTGGACCCATTGTAACAATGAGATGTATAAGACGTTATGTTGAAAAACGAACTTTACAACTTTGGTGAGGAGGGGGGGGGGGGAATGTGAGGACAGGGATGGTAAGGGAAACAAAGGAGGAGGCAACAATGCTTGATACGAAATGTACTCATTACCTTGCTCACGTAATTGTAATCCCTCTGTATGTTATTTACACAATAAAAAATTTTAAAAGAAAAGTAAGTTTCTGGACCATAAACATGTAACAGTTACCTTCAAGCAGAATTGTGACACAAAGTTCTACAGAGCAACCATATTAGAAAAAAATGAATGAATAAATAAATAAATACATTTATATATTGGAGCTCAAAAAATTAAATCTCCCAGCAATAAATCCTTAAAGAAACAGCTCCTTGATAAGTAAGTGGGCTAAAGACTTAAAGAGAAACTTCTCTGAAGAGGAAATAAGAATGACCAATAGACACAAGAAGAAATGCTCAACCTCTCTATCCATCAAAGAAATGCAAATCAAAACAACATTGACAGTCCACCTCACCCAGTTGGAATGGCTAGAATCAAGAACTCTAATAACAACAGATGCTGGAGGGGATGGTGGACAGACGGGAACCCTATTGCATTGTTGATGGGAGTGTAAACTTGTTCAACCACTTTGGAAAGCAGTATGGAGGTTCCTCAAAAGATTCCACATAGAGTTCCCCAATGATGCAGCAATCCCACTTTGTGGCATTTACCCAAATGATCACAAACAAGACCATAAGAAGGCTACAAATCAACAAATTATACCAACATCAAATTCAGTGAAAACAGGGGTTTTACTGTGGGGGAGGGACATACAAAGCAACAAAGAAATATCTTATAAATATGTTAGAAACAAAAAGAAAGAAAAACATTTGAATCCTCATCTTGGGGTTCATTTCACATAACATCACCTTATAGTGGAAGGGAAAAAAAAAACAAATTGTTTAAATAGGGATACAGTTTGACCCATTGTAACAATGAAATGTACAAAACACTATGTTGAAAATGAACTTTACAACTTCGGCAGGGGTGGGGGGGGGGTTTAGTGTACACACACACAATGGAATTCTATGCCTCCATCAAAAGAATGACATCACTCCCATATGTTAAGAAATTGAAAGACTTGGAAAAAATTATATTAAGTGAAGTAAGCCAAGCCCAAAGAAACATAGGTCCCATAGTTTCCCTATTTGCAATAACTAGTACATGTGTAGGACAAGCAGAAAAGACTAAAAGTTATGTACATACGACCAGATAAGATGATGCTAAGTGAAATGAACCCCAAGATAGGAACACAAATATATTTTGCTTTCTTGCTATTGTTTCTAATGTATTTATAATATACAATGTGATTTTTTATTGTTGTTGCTTCATATGTTCCTCCCCCATGGTATAATCCCTGTTTTCACTTTATTTGATATCAGTGCCCTGCATCTTGTATATACACTTCTGTAATTTGGGGAGGTGAAGGGAAAAAACAAAATGCTTAAATAAGGATACAGGTTGTCCCATTGTAACAATGAGATGTACAAAACATTATGTTGAAAATGAACTTTACAACTTCAGCAGGTTCAGTTGTGAAGGTGGGAGGAAAGGGATGTTAGGGGAAAACAAAGGAAGAGGCAACAATACTCAATAGGAAATGTACTCATCACCTTACTCATGTAACTGTAACCCCTCTGTACAGAATTTTTCAATAAAAAATACAAAAATAATAAAATAACTCATATGCAATAATACATTTTTGAAAGATGTAAACAAAATGCTCTTGTAGTTTTCTGGATAAGAATTCCTTGTTACTCATAAAATTTTAGTTATAATAAAATGACTTAGAATTCTTCAGGTATTGTAGATAAAATATATTTAAGCTGAATATTCACCAATAAAACAGATACATTGCCTTTTGCTCAAAGAGTAAGATGACTGAAGTAACTTGAGAGAGATTTCTGATATGGCCATAGTATGAATTTTTGAAAGCCATACATTATTTCCTGATGTCACTGAATTTTTTCACATATACCCTCACATGTGTGTGTGTGGGGGGGGTATGAGATATACAGAAAAATTGGGAAGTTATTCTAGACAGCTCCAATTCAATCTGCAACCAGTATATTACTAGCATGTTATATAACTGTGGCCTTTAACACACACACACACACACACACACACAAACACACATGGCTTTAAATAGATAGATTCAAGGTCTCATATATTGGAAGGTTACAAGTGATTGAGCTCAAAGAAACAGAATAATTGAGATCATAAACTATTAGCTCTTCTTTCAAAGACATAAGTGGCGTCATAGTTCAAGTCAGTAAGATACTTTTATTGCTTTCAAATCACTATACTTACTGTGTTAGATGTGCTTATAAAGTATAATCTTTGAAATGAATTTAATAAACTCAGTTTACTAAAATGTAAGGGAAATATTTGTCTTAAATGGGACATCTTAGATTGAAAATCCCATGATTATTTCCAACTGGTCCTTTGTTTCCCATTTGTGTGCATTGAGGCTCCTCCATTTCTATGGTTTGCTGAGATTCTATCCTTGTGGAGTACAGAATTGTCTAACTAAACTGAGGTGCCAAATTGATGTCCAAATAGAAAACTTTGCCACTGAGCTCTGATCTGTTAATTACTCCCTCCATTTATTCCACATTCTGCAGCAACACATTTGTGCTCTAGCCACAATCTATCCATATTTTGGGTAAAAGTTGAGATTTAGAAAAAAATGCAAAGATATTACAGAGAATTCCCATTTAATCCATAACCAGCTTATTACTAGCATGTTACATTAGTGTGCTATTTAACACATAGCTATATTAGTACTAACTAAATCCATATATTATTTCAAGTTATTAAATTTTGTTGTACATATGATTGTGTTATAATTTCTAAAGAAATTTAACCAATCCCTAGTTCTGTAGCCTCATTGTAGTGTCTTATAGAATATTTTCTTGTTCTTAAAGTCTGCACCCTACCTATTCAACTTCTCCCTCTTAAAACACTAAATTTTGAATTATGATGTTCCATCCAAACATCATTTTTGTTTTGTCATATATTACATATCAAGGTGATATAAATCTCTCCATTTCTTTTAGGGGAGTACTTTTAAAACATAATATCTAATTGAAAGATCTAGTATTTGCCTTCCTGTAGCCAAAGCTGAGAACAATCAACATGCTTTATCATGATTACAGCCAAATAATTAAAGAATACTTTAAAAGAGATATATAATTTATGAACATCACATAATGATTTAATGATAAAGAACTATAACAATATGAAGAGTAGAATTAAGAATTACAGCAACAATACCTATTCTATTATCATTATTATTGTCAAAGTGATGTACAGAGGGTTTATAGTTACATAAGTAAGGTATTAAGTACATTTCTTGTCACCATACCTATTCTTGAAAGCATAAAATTCCTAAAGATGTTTTTGAATTTCAAAATCTAAAAACCTGAAATTTAAACAAAGTTGGATCAGAATTCTTGCTTCAAAAGAACTAGGAAGTCCATGAGAAAATCAGATAATTTCTTTTTAAATCAGACATAGAACCCTATCCTACCTAGTGTTCTCTTTCAGTCTAAAAGACATAATGTGGTTTGAATTAAAAGTCAATTCCCACAAATAGAGTCTCAACGTATTCAAGGTTGATAGTAACTTGTATTGAAATACAAATGCATGGGAAAGAGAATATCTCCTGATTGGATAATAACATATTGTTTCATATTGAGTTACAAGAAAGGGCTCAGGATTGTGGCTAAGGTTCGATAGAAAAATCTTGTCATTTTCAGTTTTAAGTAAATTAAATTCAATAAATATTTCTTAACTTTGAATAACATTCAAAACATTGCCTTGGACACTGGGAATGTAAAAATCTCAGTTGATAGCCATTAAGAATTTCAAGGTTGTAAAATCCTCCAATGCTCCTGAATTGGTAGGATTATCATAAAAATTATCATGAAAATGGCTATACTGCCAAAGGCTATCTATAAACTCAATGCAATACCTACCAATATTCCAAAATTGTTCTTCAATGAAATACAAGAAGCAACCTAAAAATTCACATGGAACAATAGAAGACCCCGAATAGCAAAAACAGTCCTTAACAGAAAGAACAGTGCTGGAGGAATATCAATACCAAATTTCAAAACCTACTACAAAGCCATAGCAATCAAAACAGCTTGGTACTGGCACAAGAACAGATCTGAAGACCAAGGGAATACAACTGAAGACCCAGAAATGAACACAAAGACCTATAGTCTAATCTTTGATAAAGGAGCTAAAATATAGAATGGAAGAAAGATAGCCTCTTCAGTTAATGGTGCAGGCAAAATTAGTTAAGCACCTGTAGAAAACTAAATCTATATCCTTTTATATCACCCTACCAGAATCAAATCCAAATGGATCAAAGACCTCCGAGTCAAAGCAGACACCCTGAAAACATTACAGGAAGGAATAGGAGAAACTATAGGTCTCCTTGACACAGGCTGAAATTTTCTTAATAGAGACCCAGAAACACAATCAAAGAAAGGTTGGACATATGGGATTGCATAAAATTGCAGAGTTTCTACATGGCAAAGGACATAGCTAGCAAGATCCATAGAAAACAAACGAATTGGGCGAAGATCTTCACTTAGTCATACATTGGATAAGGGTCCCATATCTAAAATATACTTAGAACTCCAAAAACTAATTCCCCCAACAACAAAGCCTCAAAGAAACAACTCCTTGATAAATAAGTGGGCTAAAGACTAAAAGAGAAACTTCTCTGAAGAGGAAATAAGAATGGCCAATAGACACAAGAAGAAATGCTCAACCTCTCTAGTCATCAAAGAAATGCAAATCAAAACAACATTGAGATTCCACCTCACCCCAGTTAGAATGGCTAGAATCAAGAACTCTAATAACAACAGATGCTAGAGAGGATGTGGCCGGAAGGGAACCTTACTGCATTGTTGGTGGGAGTGTAAACTTGTTCAGCCACTTTGGAAAGCAGTACGGAGATTCCTCAAACGACTACATATAGAGCTTTTTGCTGGGCTTTTGGGCATTTACCCAAACCATCACAAACAAGGCTATATTAAAGCTACCAGCACCACTATGTTTATCACAGCATTATTGACCATAGCTAAGGTATGGAACCAACCCAGATGCCCCATAGTAGATGAATAGATCAAGAAAATGTGGTATACACACACACACACACACAGAGACAATGGAATTCTATGCTTCCACTAGAAAGAATGACATTTCCCCACTTTTTAGGAAATGGAAAGACTTGGAAAAATTATATTAAGTGAAGTGAGCCAGGCCCAAAGAAACATAGGTCCCATGGTTTCCCTTATTTGCGATAACTAGTACATGTGTAGGACAAGCAGAAAAGGTCAAAAGCTATATATATATCTGACCATATAAGATGAAGGTAAGTGAAATGAACCCCAAGATAGGGACACAAGTGGTTTTTTCTTTCTTGCTGTTGTTTTTAAGTTATCTAAAATGTACTATGTGATTTTTGTTTCTCTTGTATGTTCTTCCCCCATGGTATAACCCCTATTTTCACTGTATTTGATTTCGGTGCCCTGTATCTTTTTTTTAATACATTTTTTATTGTGAAAATACCATACAGAGGAGTTACAATTACATGGGCAAGGTAATGAGTACATTTCTAGTGCCCTGCATCTTTTATATACAATTTTCCAATTTGGGGAGGGGAAGGGAAATAACAAAATGCTGAAACAAGGATACAGGTTCACCCACTATAGCAATGAGATGTACAAGACACTATGTAGAAAATTAACATTACAACCTGGGGTGGAGAAGGTAACAATGCTCAATAGGAAATGTACTCATTACCTTACTTATGCAACTGTAACCTCTCTGTACACTATTTTTACAATAAAAATTTTAAAAAAGAACTTCAAGGTTTCATTAGAAGAAGAAAACATCATAGTAGGTAATAGACATGTGTGCCTCTGTAATTACTCCAGAAGATAAATTGTAGTAATTGTTTGGAGTTGATGGAGTTGGGACTGACAGGGAAATGCAAAAAGGAGCTGGCCAAGATGAGAGCATGTAAAGAGATGGAGGGGGAAATTCAGTCATAAAATTCAATGTATATTCTACAAAGTTAAGAAAATTGAGGAACAGGGCGGGGTTTGGAAGAATAAATAGAATAATGAAAAAGGTGACATTGATCAAGATTCATTGTATTCATATCTTATTTTGTTCAATGGTATTCCCTATGTGCAATTACTTATAAATTAAAAATAAGATTTTTTAAAAATGGAGTAGAACACACTTAAAATCAGTTAATGTCTTTTCATAGTTAGGGTAGGTTGCTATGTTATGAAAAGGACGAAGGTTAAACATACAAAGGAAACAAAAAAAATCACATAGTACATTAAAAACAACGACAAAGAAAGACCTTTTGTGTCCATATCTTGGGGTTCATTTCACTTAGCATCATCTTATATGGTCACATGTACATGGCTTTTGAGCTTTTCTGATCATCTGATAAAATTATCCAAGATGTATCCTAATTATTGCAAATGAGGATTTTGGTGTCTTGCCTAATTTGGGGAGGGGAAGGAAAATAACAAAACACTGAAACAAGGACACAGGATGACCCATTGCAACAATGATACCTACAAGATAGTATATTGGAAATGAACTTGAGTAAAGGAGGTGGGGGAGGGAAGGAATAGTGGGAAAACAACAAGGGAAGGGTTTATAATACTCTACACGGAATGTACTCGTTGCCTTACTCATGTAACTGTAACCCCTCTGTATAGCATCTTTACAATAAAATAAAAAAATTTTAACAATGAAGGGTTGCAGTGAAGGACTTGGACTTCATTCTCTAGACCTAAGATTCCTATTCATGGCTCACGTTAAAGATCTTATTTTACAAAAGTAGGATGTAGTCTGGGATTCTAAAGTATAGTTGTAATTGATGAAGTTGTATTGTCTTCATAAACTGTCTTGTTAAATGGCAACTTTTTTGTACAACTTCTTAAAGATAATAATAATAAAATGAATGAATAAATAAAATAAGTGAACAAATATGAAATTTGGTAATATACTGGCAAGGTGGCTTATACTTATAATCCATAGTACTCAGGAAGCAGAACTCTGGAGGTCTGTAGCTTGATTCCAGGCTGGGGAAAAATTGTCAAGTCCCCAGAGCTGCCAAATAAATAAACAAACAAATGGGATAAAACGAGTGAGAAAGAAACTTGGTAGCAATGACATTTAGTAAAGAATTTTAGGCCTTTGTGATCCTCTCCTAAGAATGTCTTCCTTTGATCTCACTGAATATCTAGAGTCCTGTATAATGTGCCATGTCCAAGTGTAGTTTTTGTCTTTTACTATCCAATGTATTTAATTGTTGATTTATTGGCACATTCTAGTTACAACAAATGAAGGAAACCATACAATCTATGTTTCTTTGGGTCTGGCTTGTTTTGCTTAGCATACATTTTTCCAGTTCTTTCCATTCCATTATGAATGGTTCAATATGATGGAAGTATATGCATAGGATGTATAAAATGATATTTATCTGAATGAACTCGAAGAAATGCAAACGAAAGGGTTACTTTGTTATTTTGCTTTTTTTAATTTCCTTTGTTACTGTTTTCCACTTCTGTACATTTGTCTTGTATATAAAGTTTATCTATTTTGGGGAGGGTAATGGGAAGCACAGAAATGGTGGGACAAAGGGTGAACAAATGCAGCAGTGATAACTCAATAGATACTATGCTGAAAAAGAACTATACAACTTGTGGGGCAGGTGGATCAGGAGGGAAAAACTGGGAGAAAACGAGGGAAGAGGTGTTCAACAAGAAATGTACTCATTACCCAACTTATGTAACTGTAACCCCTCTGCATATCACTTTTACAATAATAATTTAAAAAAGAATTGTGAGGAATAGTGTTTTAGACATTTTATATAAAGAAATCATATTTTTTCTCGCCCATCTGTTGTAAAGAAATATGTCCAGTATAGTGGCATGTCCCTCAAATCCATGTCTCTCTAAGCTATCAGGGGGTTCATACAAGAGGAGCATGAATTCCAAGCCAATCTGGGCAACACAGGAATACTGTTTTAAAACATTTTTAATAGAAAAGAAAAAAATAAATATGGTGTATTACATAAATTATTATTTTATACTTGATAATACAAAGGGTATGGTATGTATAGGCATATGGATAAATTTGTATAAATGTGTGTATCATGATCTAGTTGCTTGTTTTTCTTTGTTTGGTGATATGATATTGGGTATTGAATTAAGGGTTTTATTTTTTTTTAGAAGCGTGTTCTATCACTTGAGCTGCACCTTTGGTACCACTATTGTTTAATTATATATATATATATATATATATATATATATATATATATATATATATAAAACTTGTATATGTGTTATATGCTTATACTTGTTACTTGTATTATATATACTATTTTCATTATACATGTATGACCAAAATAAACTATATATCACATACCTGTTCATTCACATCCATTCACGTGGTTGAACTGTCAATTTCAGACTGATCTCATCAGATGATAGTGGGGCCAAAATATTCATAGTATCTTCTTTTTACTATATCTTTTCTATGTCTAGAAATGATTAGATACACACATTATTCCTCAGAGTAACATGTTTAATACACTTGTGGCATTTAAGCCCAAAGGTGTATATTACATCACTTAGATGTGTGGGAGACCATAGAATCTTGGTTTTTGTAAGTATACACTGTGAAGTTCAATAATGATGGGTCACTTAACAATTTATTAATTCAAATGTATTTCCAGCCTTAAGTGACATGACTCTGTGTGTAAATGTGTTTGCATCTATTCATTTTGTGTCCATTTAAAACATTATCTCTAAATAGCTGTACAAGGAGGTTAGAACATGAAGATGCATTCAACTCATTAATAAGGATAATCCATCTTGATCATCATGTCACTCCTTCCCTCATTTCCCCCCAGTTCAATGCCACCTATCTCCCCAATTACCTAGTTTCATTTTCACATATGTACATTGAGTGTTATACTGTACTCACTTGTCATTCCTCATTTGCCAATCTGTTGACTTTTGATTCCAAGGCTTAACTAATGAGAAGTTAAATGATGCACATTGCATAATAGTTAACCAGACCATATACCATTTATTTGTGAACTTCTTATTTCACATTCATTTCATCTCAATGTCACAGATGATATTATGATATTATGACATGGTAAAATTAGATTCATGTTTTTTAAGTCTCACAAATAGAAAAACTAATGACCTCATATGACAAAATCATTTTAGTGATAGATAGTTGGTAGAAAGCTATTCATTTAAAGCCTATAGTAGATGAGAACACAAAGCTGGTTGGTGTATACAAAGACCTGCATCAAATTTTCATTGTGTTCTATTTTGGCTTTAGCCACAGAAGCTCAGAGTCTTGGGTCTCATTTATGTTTTTAATAAATAATATTGCTATTTTTCATGGACGTCCAGAAAATATGTCTATTTACTGTAGAATAAATGTGGTAATTTCTTGAAACATTTAAAAAACATACAAAAAATTGCAAAGTGAGGAAAATTCCTTAAAGTGGAGTTGTGTGTTTAGGAGGAGCATATATGACACACACAGTGAACAATTGTGAACACTGATGGGTAATGCTGTGATCATTGTTGGCAGGCTCTTCCTGTAGTTCTGGCAAAACTGCAATGATATATTAATCATTTTTACAGAGATGACTGGTCCATGCCAGTCTCTTATTTGTGGTGCCATCTGCACCATTTTTGTCAGTAAATTGGATAAGAAATAATATCAATTGGTTGATATTATTTCCTTCTAAAATCATTCTTAGTATTTTAGAATATAACCTATAGTACAAATAATGAAAATTGCTTGAAGCAAATGCCAGTCACAAAAGGACTCTAACAAATTAAGACTTCATTTTACTTTAAATTGTTCATGATTTAATATCAGTGATATTCTTGCATTACTGATAATGCAGCAATTTGCCTGATCCTTACTGTTTGGTTGCTTTAGACGAAAGTATGATAGAAAGAACACACCATGTGTTAGTCATGCTTTGAGTATACAGAGCATTCTGCAGATATTTGCTGTGATGAATTGAAGCACAGATGGAGTTGCTGTAAGGACTTAAGGAAAGCTTTTGCAATAACCAAGATGTAGAGTTAGCAGAAATGCCTTTGTAGACAATGCAATTGGAAGATGGCCTCTAACCATCATTATTTTGAGGCATGAAGAACCATTATGTATCTCCAAGCAATTTCAGACATTTGGAAATCTTGCTTGTTTAATTGTCTGGGGCAGGGAGGTCATAGCAACATGTACATTTCAGAATAACTATCATACAACTTTTGCATAAATCTAGTTGAAGTTTCCCATCTGTGTTAGTAATTAAAGATAATTTTACTTGTTAAAACTAAAATATATTGAAAATTGATTGTAAAATAAAGGCATTAAACATTTTATAACAGTTATCTCATTTAATCTTTAATAACATCCATATGGATAAAATGCTTATTTTCATTTTACTTATGGGTAAACTGAGTCCTGACATATTTTGGTGCAACTGTCTTCCTTATAGCTAGTAATTCTGAGACAATTATTTTTTATGGTATAAGCCGCCCTGCATGTAACTCTAGTTTGCCTAATGTAGTAAGAGGCTAGCTACTTTGTCAGTGACTAATTAGACAGATAAAGCTATAGGTACAGAAGAAGTTAAATGTTTAGTTATATTTAAATCCCAGAAGTCTCTGGGAATATATCTTCTAGATGCACATATCACTAAGTCTTACTCTTAGTCAAGTTACAGATAGATACTAATAATAATTATTCTTTGAATATAATACAGCACCCTCAGATCTTAGAGCCTGTGATGAGTAACTCTTGATATGACTGCAGGAACACTTTCATTCTGTATGACTCTCAGCAGATTCTCTATTTTTCAGAATAGTGTGCAGTTAAAGACTTAGGGCTATTTAATGGATTTCTCTTAGATTCCCCTAAATGAGAATACAACCTAAAAGGACTTACTATCCTGTCTGAAATGCAAAGCCATAATAATGAATATAAATAACTAACACAATCTCTATCATCTAATAGGATAATACAATTATTCATACTTAACACAATTGTATTATGTGTCTGACAAATATAATGACCACTTCTCAATCTCCATTGGATATCCTATGATTTTACCCCTCAGGAAAGCAACGGTAGTTTCTGACGGCCATTTTTTTTTTTTTTTTTGGATTGCAAATCCTTCACCGATAATTTATCAAAATTACCAGAGTAAACACAAGAAGCCTTGGGAAAATTTCCTTGCTAACATGGTAAATCAGTGAACATACTTATACTGTGAGATCAAGTATCATTCTAAATTTCTCTTATTAATAAGTAAGTTCATTTCTTGCCCCTTTAGTTCTCTTCTTCTTCATTCAGTAGCCTCTATAAAACTTCCCTATAGAGGCTGGGAAGGTGGCTCAGTGGTAGAGCGCTTGCCTTGCATGCTCAAGGCCCTGGGTTCGATTCCTCAGCACCACATAAGCAAAAAGAAAAAAGCCGGAAGTGGCGCCGTGGCTCAAGTGGTAGAGCGCTAGCCTTGAGCTGAAGATCTGAGGGACAGCGCCCAGGCCCAGAGTTCAGGCCCCACGACCGGACCGAAAAAACAAAAACAAACAAAAATCCCTTCCCTATGCAAAGCTGGTTCAATATACGCAAATCAATTAATATTATTCATCACATCAACAGGAGCAAGAATAAGAACCACATGGTTATCTCAATAGACGCAGAAAAAGCATTCGACAAGATCCAACACCCCTTTATGATGAAGGTTTTGGAAAAATTAGGAATCCATGGAACATTCCTCAATACAATAAAGGCTGTATATGACAAATCTACAGCCAGCATTATACTCAATGGTGAAAAACTAAAGCCATTTCTTCTTAACTCAGGAACAAGACAAGGATGCCCACTCTCCCCACTTCTCTTCAATCTAGTATTAGCATGCCTAGCTATAGCAATAAGACAAGATACAGACATAAAGGGGATCCAAATAGGGAAAGAAGAAATAAAACTCTCCCTCTTTGCAGATGACATGATCTTGTATTTAAAGAATCCCATAGACTCCACTCCCAAATTACTCAAGCTGATTCAAAACTTTGGCAAAGTAGCAGGTTATAAAATTAACCCCCAAAAATCAATGGCTTTTCTGTATGCCAACAATGAGAAAAGTGTGGCTGAAATTAGGAAAGCAACTCCATTTGTAATAGCCCCACAAAAAATAAAATACCTAGGAATTAACTTAACTAAAGAAGTGAAGGACCTCTATGATGAAAACTTTAAAATCTTGAAAAAGGAAATCAACACAGAACTTAAAAAATGGCAAAACCTCCCATGCTCCTGGATTGGAAAGATTAACATCGTGAAAATGGCAATACTTCCCAAGGCTATCTACAAATTCAACGCAATACCTATCAAAATTCCACCCTCATTCTTCAAGGAAATAGAAGAGGCAATCCAAAAATTCATATGGAACAATGAAAGACCCCGAATAGCAAAAACGCTTCTCAACGGAAAGAACACTGCTGGAGGAATATCAATACCAAATTTCAAACTCTACTATAAAGCCATAGTAATCAAAACAGCTTGGTATTGGCATAAGAACAGACCTCAGGACCAATAGAATAGAACTGAAAACCCAGAAATGAACCTACAGACTTACAGCCATCTAATCTTCGATAAGGGAGCTAAAACAATAGAATGGAAGACAGACAGCCTCTTCAGTAAATGGTGCTGGCAAAACTGGTTAACTACATGTAGAAAACTAAAGCTAGACCCTTATATATCACCCTGCACCAGAATCAACTCCAAATGGATCAAAGACCTTGAACTCAAAGCAGACACTCTGAAAACATTACAGGATGGAATAGGAGAAACCCTGGGTCTCCTTGGCTCAGGCCGAAATTTTCTGAAGAGAGACCCGGAAACACAACAAATCAAAGAAAGGTTGGACAAATGGGATTGCATAAGGTTGCAGAGTTTCTGCAGGGCAAATGACATAGCTAGCAAGATCAATAGAAAGCCCACGGATTGGGAGAAGATCTTTACTAGCCATACAAAGGACAAGGGTCTCATATCTAAAATATACTTGGAACTCAAAAAATTAAACCACCCAACAACAAATCCTCAAAGAAACAACTGCCCAATAAGTAAGTGGGCGAAAGACTTAAAGAGAAGCTTCTCTGAAGAAGAAAGAAGGATGGCCAATAGACACATGAAGAAATGTTCAACATCCCTAGCCATAAAAGAAATGCAAATCAAAACAACATTGAGATATCACCTCACTCCAGTTAGAACGGCAAAAATCAAGAACTCTAACAACAACAGATGCTGGAGGGGATGTGGACAGAAAGGAACCTTACTTCATTGTTGGTGGGAATGTAAACTTGTTCAACCACTTTGGAAAGCAGTATGGAGGTTCCTCAAAAGACTTCACATAGAACTCCCCTATGACCCAGCAATCCCACTTTTGGGCATTTACCCTAATGTTTACAAAAAAGACCACACTAAAGCTACCAGCACAACTATGTTTATTGCAGCATTATTTACCATAGCTAAGATATGGAACCAACCCAGATGCCCCTCAGTAGATGAATGGATCAAGAAAATGTGGTATATATACACAATGGAATTCTATGCCTCCATCAGAAAGAATGACATTTCCCCATTTGTTAGGAAATGGAAAGGCTTGGAAAAAATTATATTAAGTGAAGTAAGCCAGGCCCAAAGAAACATAGGTCCCATGGTTTCCCTTATTTGCGACATCTAGTATAGGTATGAGTCAAGCGGAAAAAGTCAGATAATGTGATGTTAGGAAAACGAACCCTCAAATATGTATTTTAATGTTTTTGTTTCTTTCATGCATGTGTTTCTAACGCATTTGTAAGATTATTTCTTTGTTGCTTTGTATGTCCCTCCCCCACAGTGTAACCCCCGCTTTCACTATATTTGATGTCAGTATAACATGTGGAGGAGACGGGGACAAACAAGTCGTTTAAGGATTCAGGTGGACCTGTTGCAACAATGAGAAGTACAAAATGTCATGTCAAAACCAGCTTTACAATGTCGGTGTGGGGGGGGGAGGAGGGGTATGATTGGGTGGAAGGGAGGGGGGAGGCTGGGAAGGGAGGTTAAGGGTAAACAAAGGAGGAGGCTGCAATGCTTGGTAAGAAATGTATGCATTATCCTGCCCATGTAATTGTAACCCCTCTGTACAGTATGTTCTCAAATAAAATAAAATAAAATTAAAAAAAAAAAAAAAACCTTCCCTATAGTTCATGTCTGGAGCAAAGGAATTTCTTTTATTCTGTACTATGATTCTCAAACATGGAATAAGTTTAAACTACACATATGTTATTTAGTCATTTCATTGTGAAGTTAAAGAGGTAGGATTTCATGTAATGAGACTATTTGTATAATTTCAATTACTTCTCATCTCAAATATTTATATCCTTCAATTTATCTATCCATTATTTTGGCTCTTGAGCTAGATTTCCACCCTCATATATGTCTTCAGTGCTAGCATATAATCTCCTTATATTCATGTACACACATGAGTGAATGCACATGCACACACACACACAACACACATGCACACACACCGCACAAGGAAGGCATCATTAAGTGGAATAAGCAAGATGCAAAAAGACAAGTATCACATGCTCTCTCTAACTCATTTGTGAACCTGAAATTAGAATAGATATTACTTGGGCTTGTAAGGTTTTGAGGAAGAGGGATAGAAAAATGTTGGTTAGATAAGACCAGAATAGCCCATATGCAAATATGGAAATATTTCACAGAACCCCTTATTAGGTACAATTAATATGAGTTAATTCTTTTATAAAACACAAAGGAAGAAAAGATTTACAAATGAAGACAAAACTTACAGAAGCACAAAGCGTCCACATTTCTAGTCAATCTTACTTTGATATTCTTGGTAATGTATCTTTTCACAATAGAACAATTTAAATCGAAGAAAGATATAAACTGGAATAAGAATTTTAAATAGGTAAAAATATGGGAAGTTTAGTGGAACTTACACTGATATACCAAAATTAATGCTTTATGGAATAATTTAGTTTTCTAAATATATATCATTGTTACTTGAGTCAACCAGAAATCTCTTTTATGATTTCAAATCCAACTTAAAAATAAATTGATATAATTTCTATTAAATTTAAAATGTCTTCTGGTTGTCTGTTGCAAAAAGATAATTTTAAGACAAATTAATGCTTGGAAAAACTCAAAGTACAAACAAGTGGTAGATCTTTTTTCTAGTAGATGATAATGCCTAGGTTTGGTACCTCGTCCCATGAAAATTTAAAAAAAAACATAAAGAATAATTATAAGTTGTGTATACCTTTGAAAAACTCTAAGCTAAAGATGATCAGTCAAGATCATTTAATTATGAGATAATAGAATAATAAGTTCTCTCTTACTATTTAGTTTTTCAATGAAAAGTTCAAAATTATGCATCTTGTCATTGTTAGACAAATCATCACTAAACCTAAAATTATTTGAATATCACTTTATACAGACCATACATTTCATAAACTCTTTATGTAATTTGTCAAGACTGAGGTTGTCACATGCTTTTCAGGGGTTATATTTATTGGGTCTGGGAGCACAGAGAGATGTTTTTTATCCAAGGCCTACCTTCTGATATATTAGATGGTGGTGATGAAAGTTTTCTTTTAAGATTTTGCACTGCATTTTTATAATTATTGCTAGAAGCTTGAGAATCAGAGTACCCACGGTAGAAGAATACAAGAGAACACCAACATGTTAAATGATAGAGAGAAGCAGAGTGAAGCATGGACTGTAAGTGGTGCTCAACTTTATTAAGCCAAGAAACACTTCTCCTGAAAGTCAGTATCTGACAAAGGTAAATTCCTTTGTTGTAATCACATTCATGCGCTGTCTTGTGGATGCCAGTCAAGACCTGCCATTTACCCAAATGAAATGATACCCTTGAAAATGTTAATTAGACATTTACAGTCTGACCAATATTGAAGAGCTATTAATCTATACTTGAAATAATCTCATATGTTTACAAGAACAATAGTAGCCCTGGAACTCTGACAATATTAAAGGTCACACAAATTGTTTAGAAAGTTATTATAGTCACATATGTCAAAATGAAAATCATCTGATTACTTATTATTGGGAAATCCAAATTATCACTGGAAAATTAACTCGGCCTTATATCATAGAGATGTTCAAGAGCTAAATTTTTATTTGAAACGAATCCTTAGGCTCGAACTCTCAGTTTTCAGTTGTCCTGGGAGAAGTAACATATTTCATATCATTATTATGAGTAAGTTATCAAGTGTCTTTTCATGAGGAATTGAAGAGGAACTCTAGGAAGGAAGGTGTAGAGTCAATATAATATACTTCACTGAAGCATTTTTAAATAGCATCAGTATGGAGTATTCAGTGTTGCATATAAACACATTAATAAACTTTTGCCTATTATATCCTTTTATTTTTATGTTATATATCACAATCTAATTAATAAATCATTATCAGCATGGCCCCAGTGGATCACACCTGTAATCTTAGCTACTTAGGAAGCTGATATCTAGAGGACTATGATTTGAAATAAGTCTAGAAAGAAAAGCCCACATAATTCACAGCTGAACTGGAGGCATGACTTAAGTGGTAGAATACCAGTTGTGATCAAGAAAATTGAGTGAGACTGTGAGGTCCTGAATTCAAACCCGGGTAAATATATTCATACATACATGATCACAACATGTTGATAATGATTTATTTTATTTTAAGCCACACAAATTGCAGTTAATCTACTGATAGTTTACCTTCTATTTGAGGAATGAAACACTTAAAAATCTCAATAAATGAGTACCTAGTATCATTGGAGAGGAGAATATCAGATACATAAATCCACAGTTTTTCTTTTTTTGCTTGTGTTGAATTTAGGTAGGCACTTTAAAGTGATACTGTTATAATTATATTTTTTAAAAAAAGACAAAGTTGAATCCCCAAGAATAGTTGTATGGAATCTCAATCAGGTAATTGATGACTTCTCTTAATCATTGTATTCATAAGCTTATAGAGTTTTCAGTTCATCACAAAATGTGCACAATTATTGCTTATATTTGGACTTTCTCCAGAAGAGCTATTTGAAAATGTTTTCTGTGCTCATTTCTACAGTTCTCTACCTCCTGTTTCTCTTTAACTATGTGTTTTCTCTCTACCACTTCACTAAAAATGTCATCACTGATTACTAACGACAAATTCTCCAGATGCTTCCAGTATCTTTTCTATGTTGCTTCATGTTCTCTTTTCCTCCCTCTATGATATTCCCTCCTCCTGTGAGCTTTGTAACTCGCCCTTGATCCCCTTTTCTCTTAGTTTATTTTGCTGTCTACAATATTAAACCACACATTCCTTCATGAATTTCTCTTCCCCCCTACATTTCATTACACATAGTCTACTCTAGAATTTCCTTATTTCTTCTCATTCTCTGTATCGCCCTAAATATTCATAGCGACTCCTAAGACTTACCTACCATTCTTAATTATTGCAAGCAATCAAGGAAATGAAAGACTCTGAGTCCAGGGGTAAATTTTTTTTAGCAAATTGAACTGTGCAAGGCAGCAGGGGTACCAGGGAGTGACAATATTTTGTCCCTATGTTCTATTGCAAAGACTGATTTCACTCTATCATCTTTTCTTGCTGTGCATCAGACATTGTAAGAAAAAGTACACATGGAAGACTATATAAAATAAATAAAAAGGGTCCTGATAGAGTATATGTCTGCTGTAAATCTATCCTTAGGAATGATTGCATCAGCATTTTTCTAAATGTTTGGGTGTATTAACTAGGTCATATGAAGTTCATCTGCTCTAGCAATTTCCTACTATTATTCAAGAGTAATAATGTTAAGAGAGACAAGCACAGATGCTGTTGGAGAAATCATGCCAAGAAAATATGATGCTTTTCATTTCCATGTAACTACTACCATTACCTCTTCAAATTTCAAATTGAACTTCAATTCTCAAAATACTGTTTGTCAGTATTAAGTCAAGTCAAAGAAACAACTTTTGCTACAAACTCATCATATTGTACAACTGTGCATGACATAGGCATCTTAGCTAGAATGTTCTCTGGTATAATCCTGTACGAAATTAACATAAAAGTATTTTTGTCAGTTTGGTTGGAATATTTACTCAATGGGATTCACAGGATTTGGCCACTCAGACTGTATTCTTTAGTGATCTATGGATCTCTACGTAGCTGAGGATCAATATCACTAAGTTACATGTCCCCCCTGAGACTTGGTTGTCTCAAGGGTACAGTTAATTTAGGAAAGGAAGTAATAGAAGATGAAAATATGTACTTTCCCTTAGGGCCTAGAAATGAATAAAACATGAATACATTTTTAAAGTACCAATATGTATCTTCATTTGGTTATTCCCCTATCCTTCCCCAAATCAGACAAATGTTTATGCAATATGCAGGGTACCAGAATCAAAGAGTGACTGTTGAGGATAAACCAAAGGGAAAAAGAAAAAAAAGAGTAGAATAAAATTAAAAGAAAGGAAAGAACTTGATGCAGAGAATTGATGACAACAAGGTCAACACCATGTCATTGACAAGATGTTTCCATATCTTGGAGTGCATTTTGATTAGCATTATTTTATATGACAGACATATGTACATAGCTATTGAACTATTGTGATCCTGCGCTAGGACTATCCTAGACATATACTAATTATTACAAATGAGGGAAACCATGAAGTCTATGTTTCATAGACACCATTTTTCCCCTTAAGATTGTACTCTTTTTTTTCTTAGTTCCGGTTGTGGAGCCTGAACTCTGGGCCTGGGCGCTGTCCCTCAGCTCTTCAGCTCAAGGCCAGCGCTCTACCACTTGAGTCACAACGCCACTTCCGGCTTTTTTCTTTTTGCTTATGTGGTGCTGAGGAATCGAACTCAGGGCCTCATGCATGCAAGGCAAGCGCTCTACCACTGAGCCACCTTCCCAGCCCAAGATTGGGCTCTTAAACCTTCTTAAACATGGCTCCTCTCTTCAGCCATTCTGTCTATGAGTTTTATATATGCTATACACCATTTATGGCTCTGTACATATGGCTAAAAGCTCAAAAGAGCATTTAGTTGAAATACCAAAGAATAACAACTAAAATAAAACAAGACCAAACCAGAATTACAGAGACTAGGTCTAATATCAATTGTGTAAGTTTTCTATGATGTCCCAATGCCCTCGATGATAGTACTAAGATGGTACTGTGACCTTCAAGTAAAATCCCAGTTTGGTTTGAACTGTATTGTCTGGGAATATAAGTTTGTGTTTGTTAGCTACTATTCATCTGCCTGAACACTCATTTCATCAGTAACAGTTCATTTTTTAAAACTTGATCCATCTTCCTACTCCTCTTTCTTACTTTACTTTTTAACTTCTGTGGAAGGTGCTGTATTTTTAGTTAAGCTATACATAATGGATATAGTCTGTTAATTTATGTGTTAGTACCTGGCCAGATCTAGACCAATTATCTTCCCTTGGTATAACCAGTTGCATTCTGTGACTCATAACCAAACATAAGCTAAGCATTCCTAATGCCTCCAAAATGAGCACAGGAAGTAGTTTTTTCCTAGGAAATTCTCTGTTGCTTCAATGTCATTCTATGACTCTGATTCTTTCTATTCAACTTTTGGAAGTACCTCACTACAGTGTTTAAATGTAACTTTGAATCAGAACATACAAGAAGCTTGAAAGCCTTCCCATGTACTTGAAGTTGAAGAATTAAATGAGACTTCTCCTGAAATTCAGTAAATTTTGAGTAAAGAAGATACATGAAAATTCTTGTACAAGTCACTTAAACTTGCTTTCTTGGCCTCCTTATCTTTAATTTCTAGGTAATATTTCTTTGTAGTCTTCTGGAAGTCTCACAGTGATCAACATTTACAGACTTGCTTTAAACATGAAAATCCCATATCTTCCTCAGCATTAGCATGACAGTATATCATATATAATTATGATGTGTACCTTTAACAACCTAAGAGCACATGTATTTTCACAGTTTGAGTAATAATTTCAGTAAAGGAGAAATACAAGGCTCAGTTCTTACTATACTTTGAGAAAATGCCATGAAAATGTTACTTAAACAAAGCAAAGAAGAAATAAAAACAAATATTCCTCATATTTATGTTATAAGCAAATTTCCTCATAAAAATCTCATTATTCTTCATTACAAATGGTCAATTTGTTCTTTTCTAAGAAGGTCTACCATTAAGATTGCTTTTGAAAGCATGCATTAGAACAGAGGGGTGGGAAGTTACTACAATATTCAGTTCATGTTACTTCTTGAGTACTGTCACTTCTCTCTATCAAGCTATAGAAAGTGAACATTAGCCCTTTAAAGGAGTCATATTTCAAGGATCAGGTGGGAAAGACAGAAGTGTTGGATGCACCTCACTGCACTGCTGTTCATCTCCAACACTTTGCACAGTGTGAGAATGTTTAATAATTCCAACCCAACCTACAGATAAGAATCTCTGGTGTCACATCACCCTGACAGTGCTGGTGTGAGATTTGCAGTAAAACAATATTCCAGCTGTAGCTTTCATTTACAGAAATAAAACAGCAGAAGTGGAGGGGGGAAAGGCCAGGAAAAGATAAACACTTTCATCTTGGAACAGCACTGACATTAAATTATAATAGCCATACTAAAACAAGGAGTGAAAAAAATCCAGTCTCAGAATCCAAAACTCGTGTGTACCTTATCGTTTGCAATCTATTGTTCTGTCTTTATTTTACGTTAGCCAGTTAATGTTTAGTTACCCAGAGAGATCTCCAAATATAAATAAGCTCTTTTTCAAATAAAGGCTGTGGCAACTGTGGGACAGGCGGCCTTATTTTTCTTCCATTAATCATTAGAAACTTCACACGGCGTGCAAGTCTCAGGGGATATTTCTGGCTGGGAAAAAAGATCCTCCCTTCTCAGTTCTAATCAGTCCATCCCATCTGTAATGGCTTTGGAAAATTGTTAATGACATAAAGTGACAGTCGAAGGGCTTTTTGGTCTGTCAGTGTAGGGTTACTATGAGCTCTCTAACAAACTACTACATACCCATCTCAAGGCTGCTGGAAAATGATCTGGATTATGAAGGAATAAATTTGATATGTTAGCAATCACAGGCAGGAACTGAAAAGAAAAGCTTCCTTAATACAGTTTTTTAAGGCTATAATGGGAAATCCGAAGATAAATCTGGCTCAGAGACAAACCCACATAAGACTGCCTCAAGCATACAGAATATAGATCTTGGTTATGAGATGTGTAAAACACACAATGGCCCGAATAAGGAGCTAAGTTTATAAGTGCAAACAAACCGCTTTCTATAGTTAGCATGGCATTTTGAATGAAGATTTAAGCTTAAAGGACACTCTCTCCTACTTGCAGATGAAGACAGGAAATGTAACAGTAAGTACTGTGTCTTTATATATAGAAGCCTAATAAAATGTTCTGGAAAAAAATGAACATAAAGCAAATTCAATGTGAGTTCGACTTCCCTCACAAAAATCAGGCTACCTTTGTATTCCCTAGTCTAATCCAAGATAGATACAGTTTTCCTTCAAGTCCAATTACTGTGTTTTGGATTTATGAAAGCTTTGAATAGGGATGTGGGGATGAGAACCATGTGAAATATCTTTTAAATCCAGCAACATGACATCATAATCTCGTTCTTTGCATTATATAAAAGTTCAGTACAGACCTGATAAATAAATGCATATCTGGGAATTGAGTCAGTTAAAAATAGGCAGTAACAAAAATGTAAATGGAAATGTTAGATATTTTTAAAGGATCATTTTATTCTAATGCAGTAAAACATTTTCTTTCTTATTTTTCCCAATTTCTAGAACATTCACCTCATTAGGGTGTCACAGAAAGTGACAATGTAAACAGTTGGTTTCCCACACATCTCTTGTAGGTTGTGCTAAGGGCTATAAAAATACTGTATTCTGACAATTTCACAAATCTTGAAAGATTAGGTAGAATTTGTTTTCTATCTACATATACAGAAATATTTTTACTTAGTTCTGGAGAATAGCTAGATGATATTATTTTACCATGTTGAATGAGGTACATGAAAGGGTCTTAGAATTTTTTTTCTTATTAGTGAAAAAAAACTGGAGTCCTTCAAAAACAGGATAATTTCTTGTCAGTTTGAGAGATAGTTTAAAAAGAGCTCTACCTAGCAAACTCCATTTTTAACCAAATTGTTTCCAAAGACACTTTGTAGCTCTACATTTCTTTAATTATCCCCAATTTCTCTTAGATAAATATCATTTGGTGAGAAAAGAGGCCCCCCACTACTCTATGTTTGTGTATTAAAAGCAGGAAGAGAATGAAAATAGAACAGGAGTAATTTCTTGACAAATCTGATTGAACTAGGTGGTGGAATTTTATCTGATTTCCTTTGTCATTCTCTCTGAGAATGAGTTGAGACAAGGTATCTCAATTGGTTTTGGAATTAGGTTATACATTGTCGATGCTTATACTATTTTTTTCACACTACAAAGAGCCACCTCATAAATAATTCATTTCATGATCTAAAATGATTAAATGACTCTTTCCATGCTCTAAAATGATTAAATGACATCATGATGACCTGACTTAAAACGGCGTCACATGTGGGCCTTAAATGGTACTCTAGTGGCCCAGAAGCATTAATGCAGTTTTCTTAAGTGCCTAATTCAGTCTTAGTTTACAATGTATCTCTAGAGCTGGCAATATGTCTCAATCACTGACTAATAGCTTCATATAATATAAGACTATTAAGGGGAGATAAGTCTTTTGAAAGAGTCTATCAAAAATCAGGTGGCTAAATATACCTAGAGCTAAAAATTAAATGTCCCAAAACAAATTCTCAAAGAAACAACCACCCCATTATTATAAGCGAGCTAAAAAAATTTAAAAAGAGACTTGTCTATAAGAAAATAAGAATAGTCAATGGACACATGAAGAAATGTTCAACATCTCTGGCCATAGAAGAACTGCAAAACATAACTACGATGAGATTCCACCTTACCCCAGTTAGAATGGCGATTATCAATAAAAAAAATAATAGCAGACACTGGATGGGATGTGGCTGAAAGGGAATGCTACTATACTGTTGGTGGGAATGCAAACTGGTTCAACCACTTGAACTCCCCTATGATCCGGTAATCCCACTCCTGGGCATTCACCCAAATGGTCACAAACAAGACCACACTAAAGTTACCAGCACAACTATATTCATTGCAGCATTATTTACCATAGCTAAGATATAGAACCAACCCAGATGCCCCTCAATAGATCAGTGGATCAAGAAAATGTGGTATATACACAATGAAATTCTATGCTTCCATTAGAAAGAATGACATTACCCCATTCTAGAGAAATGGAAAGACTTGGGAAAAAGATCATATTAAGTGAACTAAGCCAGACCCAAAGAAACATAGGCTCCATATTTGTTGAGGATCACAATAGCTCAATAACTATGTATATATGACCATATGAAATTATGCTAATTGAAATAAACTCCAAGATATGGAAACAAGAAGTTTTTTGTTTTTGTTTTTAATGTACTAAATGAAGTTATTTCTTTTTTCGTTGCTTTTTCCTTTTGGTTTATCCCCTGTTGTCACTGTTTTTTTTATTTTGATACCCTGTGTCTTGTGTATATGTTTATCTTATTTGAGAATGGGAAGGGGAATAACAAAATGGTGAGACAAAGGACAAAGGGTGAACCAATGCAACAGGGATACTCACAAGACACTATGTTGGAAGTGAACTTTACAACTTGGCAGGGGGAAGTGGGAGAAAATTTAGCAAAAGAGTATTAAGGGAAGATAAGTCTTTTGAAAGAGGCTATCAAAATTCAGGTGGTTATTCTGAGTAATTCTTTCTTAATTAATTCTGCTAAAGAAGGAAATATGGGGAACTTCTATTCTGTTGTATGAAATTAACTGTTGCCCAATTCTAGAATTGAAAATAAAGCCAATTACATTTACTAAAAACAAAACAGGAGAAAGATCTTTGTAAATTCAATAATCCTAAAAAGAAATAATGTTTTAAAGAAAAGATGAAGAGAAGTAGAGACACACAGACAATATTTTCTATTGTAAAATACAGCAAAGATTCATTCATAACCCACTATGAGAGAAAATAGTCTTACTTTACCTAGGAAGGACCACAAGAACTATGAGAAATTTTTTCTAATTCAAAAATAACCTTTGCTTATATTACATGAGATACTTTTATTATAATAATTGTCCAAGCAAGTCATCATTGAAAATGAAGTTAAATATTGTTAGATAAAATTCTATAATCATTTTGAGTATATAAAATAATAAGAAAATATTAGAATGGGTATTAAATAACAATATTTTTGAAATTCAAAGTTAAAAAAAACACCCTATGCTCCATTTCAAATATAATTTGCCCAAATAAATCTCTAGTAGAATAAACAATCACCCCTTTAATTGTCTTAAAATTCTTTCATATATGAGCACAAATGTGAAGTTTTAAAGTTCAGAAATAGTCTGTGTAGATATATTTTTCAGTATATAAAATGTAAGTCTAATATATGATTTTTTTTAAAAAAAACCTGGCAGTATTGAAGTAATGTCTTTGAAGATGATAAAGCACCCAGAATATCATGTTAAGGCATTTATCCTTTATATCTAAATCATATCATAGAATTTTAAGCAAGAAAAACACTGTTGGGGATTCAGTAAAAAGGTGAAGAATGAATAGAAGGGAACGTACCTGCGGGACAGGTGGTCTATCAGACAAGGGAGGGAAACAACCTAAGAGAATGTGAGGATCTACAGTTAGAAAGTTTGCTGGAGTCAGGGGAATGATTCCAGAGATATTTGAAATTTAAATATATGGAGAAATAATGAGAATAAAATTTGATTCCAGATTTTAGAGCAGATTGTAAACCTTTACTGCTGAAGCAAGACATTTGTAATTCTTTCTCTAAGTAGTATAAAGCCAATTAAAACTTTTGAAAATAATATTTTGTTTGTTTTTCTTTCTGTCTATTTATTTGTATGCATTAAATCATCTTGACTGAGAGCACAAAGTTGTTGGAATATTGAGTTAGTCTTTTAAGAACTAAAGGTAATGACATTTATAGTCATTTTATCATAATTTACCATGTCTTTAGAGTCAAGATCACCTTAGTAAAGAATTTTTTAATCCTACAACTGCTGCCAAATAACTTCCTTAATCATTACCGCCACCATTACTACCTCCACCACCAATAATGGCAGTGATGATAGCAATGTCAAAGCAAGTTTATTAAGCCAATCACCAGTGGCTTATGCCTATAATCCTAGCTTCTCCAGAGGCTGAGACGGTGAGAATTACAGCACAAAACCAGTATGAGCAGAAAAGTGCAATTAACCAGAAAAAAGCCAGACTATAGGCATAGCTCAAGAGATAATATCCTGAATAGCAAGCAAGAGGAGGTCCTGAGTTTAAGAAGGGAAAGAAGGAAGAAAGAAAAAGAAATAGAGAGCAAAAACAAGAAGAGTATTCAGAGAGTAGGAAATGCCTGGTGTCAAATTCAGAATATTTAATTGTGAATGAACTTATAAAGGTTTATTATGAGGAAATGAGGAGACACTTGCAAATCTGAGCAAAATGATTGCTTATGGAAAGTTTTTAAAAATAATTATAAGATAATGGATGTGATAAACCTGTATGGATGAGACTGATGGTATGACATTTTTCTAGAAGAGAAAAATGAGAATGGGAAAAGACAAGAAGGAAATAATCTTTTTTTTTACTTTTATTTAGAATTTCTTTGTCATTTACCCAATTAAGATTCATTCAATGTTTCTTAAATATTTTTAAATGTTTAGTTTTCTTCCTTCCATCCTTCTCAAAATATAGCAATTCACCATGAAAATACCCTGCTTCCCCCAATTCTAGATATGAGTGTCTATATTATGCTATAGCCCCTCATCAACTCTATATTAGAAACCAGAATTCTATACTAAAAATTTCCCTATTCTGTCTATTAAAACTTATCAGTTGTAATGCCTAAAGTCTGAAAAAAAACCCTGTTTGTTCTCCTCTTTAGCCACTATCATTGCACATTAAGATGATATCTTCAAAACATTTTTTCTCATAAATAATAACATCCTCTTGCTTCTTTCATATATGACAATATTTGGCATTAGTTTTCCTATTAATCATATCTTCAAACAAAATTTCTTAATGCAACTCAGTGCATTTTTTTTTTTTTTTACTTTTTCTTTATTTTTGGTGCAATCACTAGGCTTGTTTGCTTGGCTGATTCTCTATCACTTAAGCCATGATTCTACCCCTTGACTATTGATGATAGTTTTTGGTGATCATTTTGGAGATTAAGTCTAGACAACGTTTCTTCCTGGGCTGGATATATATATATATATATCCATTATATATACCCATTATATATATATGCATGGATATATATATATACCCATTATATATATATCCATATTATATATATATATATATATATATGTATTCATTGAGTAGTTTTACAAAGCAGTTATCATTCAACAAATCAGTTTATAAATATAACACATCTTGATTGAGTCATCATTCTCCCTCAGCCCTCCTAACCCAACCCCTCCCTTCTGTGTTCCTAGTTCATAGGATATACATTGAATGCTATGAGAACAGCCTTCTGTCCACTTTCCTCTCTTGGGCTGGCTTTGATCTTCAGTCTTTTAGGTCTTAGTATCCTGGGTAACTAGGATTATAGGTAAGACCCAGTCAGTGTCCACTTGCTTGACTAAACTTTAAAAACAGAAATGAATTATTAATTTAATTTCCATTACCTAAAACCAATGCTCAATGTATATTATAGAGAAAATATTCTTTTAATTTTTTTGTTCTAAGGCTTGAACTTGGGGTCTGATTACCATCTCTGAACTTTCATGGTCAAGGTGAGCACTTCTGGCTTTTTGCTAGTTAATTGGAGATAAAAGTCTCACTGACTTTCCTGCCCCAGCTGGCTTCAAATCACAATCCTCCAATCTCAGCCTTCTGAGGCTAGGACTATAGGAACGATCCACCAGTGCCATAAAGAAAACATCATTCTTAAGAGAGCACATAATAAATTAAATATGAAGATCTCTCTCAATGAATCTTACTTAAATATGGTCAGCCTAAAAAGATAAGAATCATGTGATTGTAGAGTACTTTAAAAGTATCTACTAACCTTATGAAAACGAATCTTTACAGTATACTAATTTAAATAGCAATAGCTAGACTACCATGAGTGACCAGCCTCAGATCCTACAGCTCTCTCTTATCATGTAAAGATGAAAATTGACAAAATAGTATGCTTTATGCTGTAATAAGGGATATTGAAAGAACTTAGATATGAGGAGGGAAGTGTTAGAAAAGTGTGAAACACATGTTAGCATTTTCTGCAGAAACAGAATTGGCTGTACAAACTTTTGACTGTTCTTATAAACAAATTCAAGTTATTCTTTGTTCTCAGGATATTGGCATGAGGAGATATTTTTGTTTTGTTTTGTTTTTGTGACAGTCCTGGGGCTTGAACTCAGGGTACTGTCTCTGAGCTTTTTTGCTCGAAGCTAGAACTCTACAATTTTCAACTGAAAGCTCTACTTTTAGCGTTTTCTGGTGGTTAATTGGAGATAAGAGCCTCACGGCCTTTCTTGCCCAGGCTGGCTTCAAGCTGTGATCCTCAGATCTCAGCCTCCTGAGTAATTAGGCTTACTGGCACCCAGTGAGGATTTTTTTTTTTTTTTTAGCCAGTGGGCCTAAAATCTGGCCTAGATGCTGTCCCTCAGCTCTTCAGCTTAATGCTAGCACTCTACCACTTGAGCCACAGAGCCACTTCCAGCTTTTTCTGCTTATGTGGTGCTGAGGAATTGAACCCAGGGCCTCATGCATGCAAGGTAAGTACTCTACAACTGAGCCACCTTCCCAGGTCCAGGAAATGTTTTTAAGTGGTAAAGAGACACATAAAAAATTATTGAGCAAAATTAATCTCTTAAATACTTCTTCACAGTTTTATTAATTCCCTGTTATGTGCTCAGGCATCAATGGTAACAAAGGCCACATTTTTTTTTGTATCTCAATAATCACAACATAATTTGGACTTTGTTATATTTTTAGAGACAGAGTCTCACTATATAACCCACACTAGTCCAGAACTAGTTATTTAGCCTGGGTTGGCCTGAAACGTATGCTCTTTCTTTCTTGGTCTCCCAAGTGCTAATATTAAAGACGTGCTGATATTTAAGTAGAACAATGTATTTCATAAAATCTGAAGTGTCCAGTTTTTGCATCATTTATGAAATGAATGCTGAAGATAAGTAACTGAAATCTTCTCAGTGCATCATTACCGAAGTATCTCAAAGTTTTATTCTGCCTGAGCTATCTCTTATTCATTCTTCCTATTTCTTAACTCAGACCTGCAGCTAGAAAAAGTCTTTTGTTCTCAGTACTGCCAAAATCTCCCATCATCCATCAGTGACCTCAGTTTAGCACCTGTTCCTAAGATATGTTTGCACATCGTTGATACCTTAGACTGACATATATGTTCTTACTAAGGGGGCTGTCATAGAATCCACTAGATGTGAACATTTTTCCATCTGTGTGTGTGAAAGTGACGTTTCCTGTTAATTTTGTTCTCTTGCTGAATCCTCTAAGCAAACGCCTTCTGTGGGAGGCGGAATGATGTCATTATAGTCATAGCATAAAAACTTCAACCTTTAGAATGAGACATATTGTGGCATATATTTCACTACTTTTAAAAGCAGTGAAACAAAAGCTTGGAGGAGGATGATATCAATTTTATACTTTCAAGTGTGGAGGTTCCCAGAACCTTGAGAATAACTCTAGGACTATTCTTTTCCCTGCCACATGGTTTTCCATTGTAGCCTTAGGAGAGGCAAGTCTATCCATGGATGTCTTTTGCAACTAGAGATGAGGACACTCCATTTCAGATGTTGGCAAGCAAATAGACTATTAATGATTGCATCTGGAGAAAATGGATCTTTTAATTAAACAAATTAATTACTTATTTTTGCTGGTACTGGGGCTTGCTTTCAAGGCCTGGGTATTATCCCTTAGCTTTTTCATTCTCCCACTTCAGTCATAATTCACTCCTGACAGCGTGTGTGTGTGTGTGTGTGTGTGTGTGTGTGTGTGTGTGTGTGTGTGCTAACTTAGAGACAAGAGTCTCATGGACTTTTCCTGTCCAAATAGGCTTCGAACCACAATCCTCTGATTTTAGCCTCCAGACTAGCTAGGAATACAGATATGAGCCACTGGTGTGTATATAAGTCTGTATATAAGTCAAAGTTTTCCAAAGAATAGAACCAAAGAATATAAACACATGCATGTGTATTTCCTACTTCTCTGTATCCAAGCAAGAGCTAGAGAACCAAAAAGACAGAAACAAAACAACACAATAAAAAACAGAAGTCTTATTCAGTTGAAATATCAAAGCTTGAGAATCACGGCATCTGACAGTGTATTTTTGGATTCAAATCCAAAGGCCTGAGACTCCTAGGGATCTTGTTCAAGAGTTTGAGAGGACAGTTATTCCTGCTCAAGTCACAACCCAGCAGAGAAAGAAAATGTATCCTTTTCTGCATTTTGTCCTATTTAGGTTTTCTACCATGGCTTCAATGATGCCTGCTTATAGTTGTTAGGTTTTAAAAAGAGATAGCTGAGTAAGAACAGCACCATTCATGTGGTATTCAGGTAAGGGGTAGGTTTATTCATCGTTCTGGCTGGCACCAGGCCATGTTGGCCCTCCATGAGGCTGGGAAAGGCCTGGGAAAGACCTGGGAAAGAGAGAGAGAGCTGGGAAAGAGAGAGCTGGGAGAGAGCTATGAAAAAGAAGAGAGCTGGGAAAGAGCTAGGAAAGAGAGAGAGCTGGGAAAAAGAGTTAAGAGAGCTGGGAAAGAGCTGAGAGAAAAAGTCTCGGCCTGGGCTAGGCCTTATCTAGGGTATGGGTGGAGAAAGGTGTGGCCACATCAAATTCAGATGTGACCTCATCGGATGAAGATGTGACCTCTTCCAGGTGTGCCAGTTGCGCAGGTAATGCAGGTAACTGGGTGGAGACATTGCTTCAAGGAGGGTTGAGTCTGCTGGCCATCCAGGAGTGGACCTTACAATAGTAATGAAAGAAAAATTTTGCTCTATCTACTGGAAGAAATACTATTCTCCTTCATAAACCCTTAAGAGACATACCCAAAAATAATGTTTTATCAGCTACTTAAGAATTTCCTAAGTCAGTCAATTTTATACAAGTGCTTTATCATCACATCCATGTAATAAACTTGGAATTTGTCATTTCATCATTATTAACAAAAAAAATACTTTGAGCAAATTGAAAATAATGACTTTTGTTGGCCCCATTAGAGAATGGAGATCTCTGAGTACACTGCTATCCTGAAACTCAGGAAAGATGGGCCAACGTGGAGTTTCCATGTTGACTGAATTCATAGAGAAGCAGCCACTGGAGTCATAAAGTTTCAGGAAAACTTAAGTGATGAGTTTGATGAATGATTGGGGGCTGATTAGGGACTCAGAGTAAGAAATTCCTGGGGCCGCATTTTATACCCTTTTTTATTTAGGGCATGTTTATCTTGTGGAATTATATTGGAGTCTTACCTCAAATACCTCTTTAAAAAGATCTCAGCTCTAGCACATGGTAAAGTACTCTAACAGTATCTCTCCACATATTACTCCTCTACAAGGGCAAGAGTCCCTGAGGTTTATTTACCTGAAAGATAGGTATTTCTTCCATACCAACATCCTTTGGTCTTCCTTTAAATTAAGGTGCTGGTGGAGGTGGTAAGAATCCAATGCCACTAGTCTGTAAAAGTTGTAATCCACAGCTATAGATTAATTTAAAGATTGAGAGTACAGGGTGCTGGTGGGCCTGGAATCCTAGCTATTCAGGAGTTGAGAGTTGGTGGATTGCAGTTCAAAACGAGTCCAGCCAGAAAAGTCTTCAACACTCTGCCACACAATTAGCATCAAGAAAGGGGCTCAGATTTAGTTTTCAAGATAATGGCCATTCTAACTGCTGAAAGATGGAATCTCCATGTTGTTTTGATTTGCATTTCTTTTGTAGCTAGAGTTGTTGAGAATTTCTTCATGTGTCTCTTGGCCATTCGCATTTCCTCTTCAGAGAAGTCTCCCTTAAAGTCTTTAGTCCACCTTTGAATACGGTGGTTGTTTCTTTGGGGTTTGTTTTTGGGGAATTTAATTTCTTGGGTTCTAGATATAATTTTAGATATGAGGCCCTTGTCTGTTGTATTCTCCCAGTCAGTGGGCTTTCTATGTATTTTGCTAGCTATCTCCCTTGCTGTGCAGAATCTCTGCAATTTATGCAAATCCCATTTATCCAACCTTTCTTTGATTTGTTGTACTTTTGGTTCTTTATTAAGTAAGTTTTAACCTGTGCCAAGGAGCCCTAGTGTTTCTCTTATTCCTTCCTGTAATATTTTCAGTGTATCTGTGTTACTTCATTGATCCATTTGGAATTGATTCTGGTGAAGAGTGATATATATAAGGATTTAACTTTAGTTTCTACACGTATTTAGCCAATTCTGCCAGGACCACTTGTAGAAGAGGCTTTTTTCCGTCTGATTTTTTTTTTGGCTCCCTTGTCAAAGATTAATTTGTCATAGGTCTGCCATACTTCCATCAGAAAGAATGATATTGCCCTATTCATAAGAAAATGGAAAGACTTGGAAAAAATTATATTAAGTGAAGTAACCCAGAACCAAAGAACATAGGTTGCTTTATCTCCCTCATTTGTAAGAACTAGGATATTCTTTTTTAAAATAAGTTTTTTATTGTGAAAATACTATACAGAGGGGTTACAGTTACATGAGCAAGGTAATGAGTACATTTCTTATCAAGCATTGTTGTCTCCTCCTTTGTTTTTCCCCTATCATCTCTTCTCTCCAACTTCCAAAACTACATTCCCCCCCACACACTTAAATTGTAAAGTTCATTGTTCATAAGTGTCTTGTACATTTCATTGTTACAATGGGTCAACCAGTATACCTATTTAAGCATTTTTTTTGGGGGGGGGTCCGGTTGTGGGGCCTGAACTCTGAGCCTGGGCACTGTCCCTCCGCTCTTCAACTCAAGGCTAGCGCTCTACCACTTGAGCCACAGCACCACTTCTGGCTCTTTTCTTTTTGCTTATGTGGTGCTGAGGAATCGAACCCAGGGCCTCATTCATGCAAGGCAAGGGCTCTACCACTGAGCCACCTTCCCAGCCCCTGTTTAAACATTTTGTTTTATCCCTTCCCCTCCCTAAGTTATACCCACATCAAATACAGTAAAAACTGTTATTCTTAACAAGTGATCCTAATAACCCAATTGCTTTGTGCATAGGACCATATGCAATAAAGCGTATCAACTGTTAGGTTTTTAAAAAAAGAGGTTGCCAAGTAAGAACAGCACCATGCATATGGTATTCAGGTAAGTGGGGTAGGTTTATTCATCATTCCTGCTGGTACCAGGTCATGTTGGCACTTCAAGTAGATGGGAGAGACCTGGGAAAGAGGGCGTCTGGGCCTTGGTTAGGCCTTACCTACGGTATGGGCACAGAAAGGTGTGGCCACATCTAATGCAGATGTGACCTCAGCATGACCTCTTCCAGGTGTGCCAGTTGCCTCCGTAATGCAGGTACTGGGTGGAGACTTTGCTGCGAGGAGGTTGGAGTCTGCTAGCCATCCAGGATTGGACCTTACATTCCAGCCTTTTAATAATCATGAAATAGGGAGCGGATGCTCTCTGGCTACTTCGTGCTGACAAGGGGCATCGACATTAGGGGTAAAAGGCTGGGATTTGGTCCTCTCCCAGAGAAGGCAGTGAGCAGTAGCTGTCCCTTGGTGGGCGTGAGTCCTTGGATGAAGTCTGGAGGAGGAAAGTCTCTGGGATGATGTCTGGAGAAAGTCTCATGAGTCATTGAGGGGCTGGAAAAAGAATACTAGAGAGCAAATAAATGGCAAGAGGAAGGACTTGGGGCTGAAAATGTTGGTAGAAACGTCCCTATCTGGTGACTAGGTAGAGGAGAAGTCAGGTAACAAAGGCAAGAATGTAAATTCCTGTCCCATTAAAAGGTAGACAGGTATGGACATTAGTGGGCAGGCTTCTTACTTCTATTAACCTCCCGGCTCTGGTTAATTTTGAAAGGGCAGGCACAAAGTGGCTGATATGACATCATCTCTTCTTACTCCTCCCCATGGTCCCTGTTCCCCAGACTGGCTGAGTCTAGGTGCTCGTTGCTGGGATGGCTTGTCCTAATTAGTATTCCTGGAGGTTTGAACTCAAGGCCTGGGCACTGTCCCTGAGCACTTCTGCTCAAGGCTAGTGCTGTACCACTTTGAGTTATAGTACCACTTCCAGTGTTTGGCTGGTTAGAGGTAAGAGTCTTGAGCCATTCTTCCAGCCTGGCTCTTTTCAGGTTAGTCGGGAGATGGAATCGTAGGGACTTTTTGGCCCGGGCTGGCTTTGAACTGCAATCTTTGCCACAAAAACTCTTTATTATTTCCAATTAAAGCAACAAGGAGATCAAATAGAATAAGTAGAGCTTACCTGCTTCTTATGAAGAATTGATCAACAAATATTCTGCAATGACAAACTCATTAGATGTGATGAAAATCTTAGCACAGATATGCCCAATATTTTAGAACCACATAGTCAGTACTAGAATAAACACAAAACAAAAAAGGCAAAACTCAAAACCTAAAATTTTTGACAACAATGTTTAGACATCTTTGCTAACAAAGCACATCAGATGGTTGAGCCTCATAGGGCCTGTGAAAAGAGCAACTTGTTAGCAAGGCACATTAGAATAGATGGAGTAGTAAGCTTGGTGGAAGGTTAAGGGTCAGATGACACCAAACCCTTAACCTACCATGTAGCCAAGATGGCGAACTCAAGATGATGAATTTCTGAAAAAATGCAAAGAAAGCCTGAACAAATAGATGAAGCCTAGATTGGCTAGTCCTTGAGAGGGAACCTAGAGAGGGGTCCCCAGGACCTAGCCTGCATCGCACTCTTTAGGGCACAAGCCAAAAAGTTGTAGAAAAGAGAAAGAGCGAGATAGAAAAAGTTGGACATGATTAGCAGAGAGCAAAGAAAGCCTGAAAGTAAACAGACTTCTGACCGTGTTTCATTGCAGAGACAAAAATTGTCTAAATCTGAGAACAGCATAAAAAATTAGGTGCTCTGGCTTTCCAGGGAGCGCAGGAGGCATTTCAGAGGGTTTCATGACACTGGAGTGACACACAGCACCCCATTAAAGGTGTAGGAGAGAAAAAAAAATCAGTGAGTGAAGGAGGGCTTATGGGATGGAAGTGGCATCGACTTACCACTAAGGCCTGTAGGGAGGAGTGGCCAAGCAACTAGAGTCAAGTGTCCTTGGTTCCAGAGGTGACCGGCCTTTCAGGTAAAGTCCTAGCAGGTTCTCTAGTGTGGTACCAGGTCTGGAGAGAGACTGAGTGACAGAGAACACTTAGAGAGTAGTTCACTCACCAAAATGTAGAAGCATGGAGGTAGATGCAAAGGCCAGCAATGGTATTGAGGTGCTGTGTCCACAGCAGACAGACCGGTTCACAAAAGGCCATCAGAACTGTGGGTATTCCTCAGAGAAAGAAAGGAAAAAACAAACAAACAAAAGAAAAAAAGAAAAAAAAAAACGTAGAGGAATCCCACCTATCCTGACTTTAAGCCCTTCCGCATCATTTATGTTAGGTTGTTGTTTTTTTTTTTTTTAAAGAGGTAGCCAAGTAAGAACAGCACCACGCATGTGGTATTCAGGTAAGGGGTAGGTTTATTAATCGTTCCGGCTGGTACCAGGCCATGTTGGCACTTCACGCATTGGGAAAGGCCTGGGAAAGACCTGGGAAAGAGAGAAAGAGCTGGGAAGGAGCTGGGAAAGAGAGAGCTGGGAAACAGAGAGAGCTGGGAAAGAGAGCAGGGAAAGAGAAAGAGCTGGGAAAAAGAGTTAAGAGAGCTGGGAAAGAGCTGAGAAGGAAAGAGCTGAGAAAGAGCTGAGAGAAAAAGTCTGGGCCTGGGCTAGGCCTTATCTAGGGTAGGGGTGGGGAAAGGTGTGGCCACATTGAATCCAGATGTGACTTCAGCAGATGCAGATGTGACCTCTTCCAGGTGTGCCAGTTGCCTAGGAAATGCAGGTACTGGATAGAGACTTTGCTGCGAGGAGGGTGGAGTCTGCTCGCCATCCAGGAGCGGACCTTACATCAACATGAACTTCAATATATGGAAATAAGAGGTTATTACTATATCCTCTATGTGGCTTTTTTTCTTTTTCTTTCTTTTTCCTCTTAGTTTTCAGTGTCATATGTTTTGTCTGTAAGATTGTTCAATATGTGGAGAGGAAAGGGAATCTCAGAAACAGCAAGACAAAGGATGAACCAATGCAGCACTGATACTCACTTTACACTATGGGGGATTAGAACCTTACAACTTGGGGTGAGGGGAATAGAGAGTGGTAAGTGGGAGATAATGAGGGATGGGGTAACAATGACTAAAAGCAAATGTCTTCATTACCTTACTTATGTTACTGTAACCTCCCTGCACATCACCTTTTCAATTAAAAAAAAAGGAAAGAAAAAGGGGCTTAGAAATATGGTTTAAGTGACAGAGCACCAGCCATGTAAGTAAGCCAATAGAGCAAGAAACCGAGTTCAAACCACAGTACTACCAAAAGTAAAGACTGAGATAATCACAGGTTGACCCATTTACCAATGAGATGTACAAGACACTATATTGATCAAGAAAATATGGTATATATGTATACAATGGAATTCTATGCCTCCATCAGAAAGAATGACATGGCCCCATTTGTTAGGAAATAGAAAGACTTGGAAAAAATTATATTAACTGAAGACAGGCAGACCCAAAGAAACATAGGTCCCATGGTTTCCCTTATTTGCAATGACTAGGGAAACAATAGGACCAATGGACATAGATTGATTAAAATTGTATATGGAAAACTCTAGAGTAACCACAAAACATTTTTAAATAAGTCTATTTTGTAATATGAAATAGGACAAAATTTGACTCATTCAAAATGCTGAATAAACACCAAAGGAAAACACTAAGGCAACATTACTAGGAGAAAATGAAACAAAAAGGGCAGTAAATAGAAAACATGAACATGGAGTTTGTTATTAAACCAAAATCATTTTAAGTTTCAGTGGTCTAAATATGCCAAGTTAAAGACAAGTATTGCTATCTCTGTCAAAATATCAACGACAAGCTTCACAAAATTAGAAATGCAACCCTAAAATCACATGGAATCGCACACACATACAAAAATCCCTCTAAATTGTCAATGCAAACTTGAGCATAAAGAGCAAAACATGAGAAAATACAACATTTACTACAAAGCTGTACAAATCAAGAAGCATTCTTTTTGAGGGAAAACCCACAGAACTAGACACATAAATAGAGAGTTTAGCTGGGGGCTCACATCTGTAATCCTAGCTATTCAGGAAGCTGAGATCTGAGGATCGCAATTCAAAGTCATCCCAGAGAGAAAAATACGTAAGACTCTTATCCCCAGTAAACTACTCAGAAAAGCCAGAAGAGGCACTGTAGCTCAAGTGGTAGAGAACTAGCCATGGGAAAAGAAACAAAATTCAGGGACAGTGCCCAGGCCCTGAGTTCAAGCCTTCAAACCTCAGGACTGGCAAACACACACACACATACACATACACATACACATACACAGACACAGACACAGACACAGACACACAGACACACAGACACACACACACACACACACACACACACACACACACACACAAGAATAGAGAGCTTAGAAATAAACTTATATGTTTAAGGACAACTGATTTTTGTAAAGGAAATGAATTCAGTCTGTTGAAGGCACAACTGTCCTACGATGTACAGGAAACAGCCATGGTTTCCACACACTGATAAGCAGATAAAGAAATCCTGGTGTATACATAGACTGGAATACCTTTCAGTGATAAGGTGCAGTCCTATTATTGTGAAAAAATAGATACAACTAAATATTATGATATTAAGTGAAATAAGCCAGACACAGAAAGACAACAATCACATGATCCCACTCATATAGAAATTAAGAGAAAAACAGTGGTTACTAGGGGCCAAAGAGATTTGGGAAAAAGTTATCTGTAATTAGGGAAAAGTTACCTGTAATTTTCTGACTGTAGCATTTGATTTTGGTGAAGTTTTTAAAATATCAAATATTATACCAAGTAAACATTATTGTATTAACTTAAGATTTTACTCCAGAATTTGAATATAGTGTATCATTGTGTATATTAAATTTCATACATATGAAATAAAAATAATTTTACATATAATTGTATTAGTAAAAAAGTATCATATAAATTGTAACTATTCAATGGTATTTTGACTGTATACATTTGCTTTTCAAATGAAATAAAAGTCAGTTGGGTCTGAAAATAATCCAAGTTGATTAACACCCTAGATATAAAATAAATTTCATTGAAAATAACTTTGCCTCATCAGAACATCACTTACCAAATAGGTACTTGCTAATCTATTATGTGAAAAGTACCGTCCTGGACCATAGATATGACAGTGAATCAAAGAGATACAATATTTGACCTGATGAAGATCTCTTTGTAGTGACAAGGAAATCATGAATTGTGTGATCAGGTGTGCATGTACTGTAACTGTTACTGAGTTAAACAAAAGAGAAACACAGAGAAGCTGCATGTGGGTAAAGCTTGAAGTTGTCTTCTGATTATAGGACCTGAGGAGAATAGAGACTTCACCACCAGAAGGAATCCTGGATGTTTCCCAAAAGGCAGATAGTAGGTATTAGGTTGAAAATGATGCAGAATGGTATAGTGGGGATCATACCACGCACACCTCAAATTCAGAGGCCTCTTTGAACATTAAGAACCAGTGTCTTCATCAGTCTTGCTAATGGTGGCCTAAGGCCTGGAGAAATTGCCTACCTAAATACATAGAAGCATTTCAAAACAAACAAGCTAAAACATCAAGAGGAAAAAGGGAAAGTGGGGGAAAGGAAAAGAAGGAAGGAAGGAAGGAAAGAAGGAAGGAAGGAAAAAAAAGAAAAGATACAGAGATAGTGGTTTTGCTCGAGCCCTATGAGTGACAGTTCTACTCATAAAAAAAGAAGTCTCTGTAGTTGGGTACCAATGACTTATACTTGTAATCCTTCCAACTCTGAAAGCTGAGATCTAAGGATTGAGATTCAAAGCCAGTCTAGGCAGGAAATTTTGTGAGGTTTTATCTCTAATTAACCACTAAAAATGCCAGAAGTTGAGCTGTGATGCAAGTGGTAGAGCATCAGCCATGACTAAAAAAGCTAAGAGTCAGTGCCCAGGCCCTGAGTTCAAGCCTAAGTACTTACACCAACCAACCAAATAACTAATCTCCAAGAGGACCCAGGAATTGGTAAGTCATACACAGAAGCTTTCCCAGATCTTCTCAGTGCATCTGGGGGAAGATTTTTCAGACTTCCAGCAAGAGGATAAAAGGAACCACTAGAACATATCAGAGAACATTTTCTTCTTAACAAAGCTTTCTCTCAGGAGAACTTTTACCAACATGTTTATTTATTGAAGTTATGTCCAGACCTAATGAACCTGAGTAAAAGTGGACACACATCTCTAGGACCTGTAAGCCATGTGTTCCACATAGAACAGAATACAAGTAAATGAAAAATTGTTAGGTTCATAGTCCAGACACCACATCATGGGACCACAAAGCGGAGACATAACAATTCTTAATATATATTTGACTTAAAACAGAGATTAAACCAAAAAAAAAAAACTCAAAAGTACAAGAAATAACAGACAAATGGACTGTTATCTTTGCATATTTTAATATCTCGCTATTATAAGTGGACAGATACATGGGCAGGAAATCAGTAAAGATATAATAAATTCAGAAGCATCATTAGTAACCTGAAGGTAATTGACATACATGCACTATTCCATTGAACAACAGTAGAATGACTGTTTTTCTTAAGAGTACACAGAACATTCACCAAAATATCCAAGCGCTGTTGGCTCATGCTTGTAATCCTAGCAACTCAGTAGGCTGGGATCTGAGGATAATGATTCAAAGCCAGCCCTGGCAGAAAAGTCCTCATGAGGTTCTTATCTCCAGTTAACCACTCAAAAAGACAGAAGTAGAGCTCTGGCTCAAAGTGCTAGAGCACTACCTTGAGCAAAATAGAGCTCACAGACAGAGTCCAAGCCCTGAGTTCAAGCCCCAAGCCAGACAAAAAGGAAAGAAAGAAAGAAAGTAAAATAATAGACCATATTGTAGGCCATATATTAGATACAATCTAACAAATTTTAAAGAAAGAAATCATAAAATGTCTACTCGTAGAACACAATGGAATTAAACTAAAACTATGTGTCAGAGAAAGACAGCTGGAAAATCTCAAAATACTTAGAAATTAAACAACGCTTTTAAGAATGAGTAAAAGAGTATTATCTAAGGAAAGTTTATAGCAACAAATATGCATGTGTTTGATAGAAGAAAGCAATGAGTTCAATTATCTATGCTTCTATCACAGAAAAACTACAAAAGGGATAGCATATTAAATTTGTATTATTAGCAGAAAAAAAGAAATAAAGCTAGCTTAAAAATCTCTGAGGTTGTCTGTATGTAACAGTTTTCTCTCAATTACTTTCAGTGAATTCTGAAGAAAGTCATGTTTCCAACAGGAAAATAAGACCATTTAAATGGCAGAGGTCATGTGGTTGAAGTGTAATACCGGTGACTTGGAGGCCAGACTAAAGCTATCATGGGTTGCACAGACAATATCTCAAAAAGAAAAAATAATGAAGGATACATCAAACAATAATAAAATAAAATCACAGACTGGTTCTTTGAAGTGATAAGCCTCCAATTAGAGATCTTAACAAAAAAGAGAAAATATCTAAAATATGTAGACTAGAGTGAAAGACATTATTAGTGAAACACTGGTTATTAAAAAGATCACAAAAAGTACAGAAATCTATTCTTATTCATAGATTTCCTACATGGCTATCAACAAATGTATTCAAATTGATGAATTAAAAAAATAGTATAAATGATTGACCAGTAATCAGGTACATTGGTGCACACCTGTCATTTATGTGTTGTGTAAAGCTTAAGTAGGCAAATTGTAGTCTAGGGACATGCCTGGACAGGAATTAGAGTGCTATGAAGAGCTCAAGGTGTGAATCTGTGGATGAGAACCCTCTCTAGCAAGCTGAAACTCACATGTTCAAAACTTCATTCCTGAAATAAAAACCTCAGCTTAAAAGCATAATAAATCCAAGCCAATAATTCATGAAACGATTTGTACATGGTGAGCAAGTGTGATTTGTGCCAGTTATTTGTATCTAGTTCAACATTTGAAAATCAATTAATGTACACGTATCAGTAAGCTAAAGAAAAATTATTTAATCCCCTTAGTAAATGCAGAACATATTCACCTAACAAAATTTAACACCCACTTACGATTAGCAAGCTAGGCACAGATCTCCTTCAACATGATGACAGCATGTTAAGGAACCCTACAGCTAACCTCATCCACTATGGTGGGGAACTTGAAGCTTTCCTGCTAAGATCTGGAACAGCGCTGTGAAATCTTCTTCCATGATTCCTTGTCAACACTGCAGTGGGCATGCTAGATGATGTAATAAGATGCGAGATAAAAGAAATAAATTGTCCTTGATTTAAAATGTCAAGATTGCTTCTTTAGAAAATCTGGGAAAAAAAATGGAAAAAAAAGAAACCCTCCAAAAACAAAAACCGAATTCAGCAAGGTAGGATAAGCCAGTCGTTTTCTTTTTTCCTTTATCCTTTTTGGCAACCATTTTTTATTATCTAAAAAATTTTAAATTGTTATTATAAAGGTGATGTACAGAAGGGTCACAATTCTATGTCAAGTAAAAAGTACATTTCTCTTTGGACAATGTCACCCCTTCCTGGTTCTTTTTCAGTTTTTTTCTCATTCATTTTCTATATAATGTCTAGTAAGTACCACTGCTGCATTTGTTCACCCTTTGTCCCATCATTTCTGTGCCTTCCCTCTTATCTTCCCAAAGACAGATTAACAAATAAGACAAGTAAGGAAAACAAACAAGAATAAAGAAAAAAATATCTTGATTCTATTTCCTCGTGTTCATTTTGATAAACATTATTTTATATGATGAGTGACGGTCACTTTCTTATATAAATGAAACATGAAATAGAGAAGTTAAACACCCTGCCATTTACATTAGCATTAAAATAATGAAATGTGTAAGTATAAATCCAATGAAATATCTATAAAAAATCTCTATGAGGAAAACTATAAAATCAAATGAAATTTAAAATGAAGAGCTGGAAGCTTGTCTCAAGCAATACAGTATTTGCCTCGCAAGCTCAGAGCTTTGAGTTCAAACACTAGCAATTAAAAAAAAAAAAGGGAAAAAAGGTAAAGAAAAAAAGCAAAATTACTACAAAGAAGCAAATAAATAAGATATTCTATGTTCATGAATAAGAAGACTTAATGACTGTTGATATGTTAGTTTAACCCAACTTGATCTATAGACCCAAGAAAATTCCAATCAAATAGCTCAATAAGTTATCTTTGGACATTTCAACATTGATCCTATAGTTTAGATAGAAAATGCCAAATTCCAAAATAACCAATTTGCTATTGAGAAAGAATAAGATCAGAAAACTGAGACTACTCAAATGCCAAGACTTACCACTAAACTACAGTAATCAAGCATGATATGATAATCACTGTATACTGTTCAAAGAGCTGGAAGAAAGAAATTTTAATGTGTTTATCATAATGATTAAATATCTGAGGTATATTTCACCTGATTCCAATATTATACTATGTATGAAAAAACATCATGTGATATTCCATAAACATATTTCATATGTCAATTAAATCTAATATTTTAAAATACAATAAACATGTTATATTAGTGAAAGAACACATAGACCCATGAGCTACAATAGCTCAGAAATAGCCCTACATCAGCCTAAAAACAATTTTTAACAAGAGGCAAAGGCAAAACTATCAAAGCAGAGGCTTTTGTAATCAATGCTGGTAGAAGAACTATATATCCATACATACAAAAACAAACAAACAAAACAAAAACAAGGAAGTGGCACTGTGGCTCAAAGTGGTAGAGCACTAGCTTTGAGAAAAACTGCTCAGGGACAGTGCTTAGGTCCTTAGTTCAAGCTCCATGACGGAACCCTCTACTATCCTCCCCTCCCCCCAAAAAAGGATCCAGGCATAGATTTTTATGTCCTTCAGAAAAATTATCTCAAAATCCTAGAGGTAATAGGCAAAGCTATAAAACTCCTACTATATAACACAAGGATCACTTAGATGATGTGAGCAGGGCAATAGTGTTTTGGGATTTTTTAGATAAAAAATAATGAAAGGCATGATACACGAAAGAATTAACAAGTTGTACTCCATTCAAACCATGAAGAAGCATGCAGTAAATAAATTATTAAGTGAAAGAAGCAGCATACTACGGTAAGCATTCATATTTTTTTTGAATCATAGGCATACGGTTTAATTTATTTAGAAATATGTTGGAGTACAGTTGTTATGTAGTCTATACCATAGACCATTGGTATGCACAAATATGCTCCCAAGGACACCACCATTGAAGGGAAAACACATGTTCGGAAAGCATGGAGTTCCGTACTATTCTGTGGATGCTGGATTCATTTTATCATAACATCATCCAACTTCTGCTAAAGACATACCAGCTTTCAACACATCTAAAAGTTTTACTTATTCGCTTAAATTAAATGGGTTACAAGTGGTTTGGGTTTGAGAGGACTGAACTTTTACGTTGTTTTTCAGACACCATTTGCTTTCTGGAAGTTATACTATTTGTCACAGAAGTAAGGACAGGAAGATATTCAGTAGATCACCTAATGATTTAAACAGAACTGATAACTTCATGCTGACAGAAAGCTTCTCCTCAATTCTGTTGAGTACTGTATGTGAAGAAATTTAAGACATTTACTTTTGAAATTTCTTTCACCTTATTTATTATTTCTTTGACTATTTATAGCCAAAACGAAGGGCAATCAATGAATAAGATGAGTTTATTGTAATCAGCTTCTGTAAAGGAAAAAAATGCTATGGAAAAAGTATAAATGATGACCAAGGTTTAGCAACAGGGTAATTATGAAAAATCAACACAAAGTTTTATGTATCTATGTGATACTACATTTCATTATATACCAATAGATCATACAGCAGCCATAGTGAATTCTGGATGTCAGATGGTAATAATTTGGCCAATATCAATTCATGGATTATAAAAATAGGTCACTGATGTGGGGGGTGGGAGAGTGTATTGTCATGTGTGGGAACAGAGTATATGGAAAGTTTGTATTTTCTACTCAATGTCTCAGGAAAGCTAAAACTTCTGCAAATAATGAAGTTTGTTGAGTTTTAGAAGGGATTTGAGGCAGGATTTTATACTGTGGTACATACAGGCTTGTCTAGAACTTGAGATTGTTCTGCTTCAGTTTGTTGAGGGCTTGGATTACAGGTGTATAGTACCATACACAGCTGAAGCTTATTAGTTTTCTAACTGTGTCCCTGAGTTGTTTGATATTTGGATGAGAAAGGTAAATGAAAATATTTATTTTTTATAAAATTAAAGCATCCTTTGCTATAAAACTATAAACTAAGGTGATAAGGAAACATAATTTACATTCATATGTAGTTACAATTAATTTTTATAACTCATATGACAATAGAAAAATGGATAGTTCTTTAATAATGAAATTTTCATACTAAAAACTAAAGGACAAATGTGAGACAAAATGATGTTTGTAAATATAAGAAATTAATTAAGAAGTGTTCAAGGAAGTGTAAGTTAATATTTGAGACAAGTAGTTATTACTCGGTTAATTTTTAATTCTGTTGTTTGAACTCAGTGAAATTAAAGTCTATGATAAGTTCTTTTCAATTTACTTTTAGGTGTATTATCTTCCTGAGCTGAGGAGCTATATTTGAACTAGATACCATTTTGCAAACCCTGAAATGTGTTTTCACATCCAACAGAAAAGTATACCAAAAGTAAACAATTATTGAAAATTTCTACTGTAGCTTTAAGCAGTTTCTTTTTAGATTGTTTTCCTATTTTTATTTCTTATATAGTCATAGAGAAGATTATAGCTTGATTGTTCTCTTAGAGAAAAGAGCTTATCAGAAGATGACACAAAGTATAAAGTATGAAGTGATTAATGGGACAGACAACACAGCTGCCATTTTATCTTGGTGTATTTATGCTGATAGGGGAGTAATGATCTTCTCACATCTTAACACGTAAAATGGCAAAGACTACCAATACTACTAATAATACAGTTTATTTCTTTATTCATTCGCACACTAGCTTAAACTCAGGGCCTCTTGTTCTCATTTTGCTTTTTCTTTCCAGGCTGGTGCTCTACCAATTGAGCCACAACCCCACTCCTGGCTTTTTGGTGGTTAGTTGGAGATGAGAGTCTCATGTACATCATTTACATTTCTGCCCAGGTTGGTTTCAAACCACAATCCTCTACCTCAGCCTCATAAATAGCTAGGATTACAAGTGTGAGCCACCAGCACCCACATCACCTAAGGCATATATGCTCACATAATTGAGCACATATTATGTACCATGTACTATTTTGGGACGTATTACACAAAAGGAACATCACTTTGCTCTCATGAAGACTTAAGTTGGCTAAATGAGATGGACATTAACTAATGACTTACAATGATAAAGATTAGGAAAAATACTAACAAGAATTTGGCTTTGGCCTTGGGGAAGACAGGAAAAAACTCTAAAATGTAAAAACAACAACAACAAACCCAAGCTGAAGTTAAAGATTAAATAGAAGAACTAATGAAAGAGTACACAAAAGAGGATTCCTAGCAGAAAATATGTAGTTAGATATTTTAGCATAGACAAGGCTTATTATGAGTTTGCTGTAACATATAACAGTAGATCATAGAGTAATTGCTGATGTGAATGTTATGACATCAGAATGTGAATGCTGTGCATCAGAAATGTATTTCAAAATCCAGATTATTAAATTATCCCTATCAGTGATGCAAGATTCTGATTGGGTTTCTATTCCTCTTCTATTTTTCCAAATATAGCTAAAATACTTGTATAATAGAAACATTTTACAAAAACCAAACAGTTTAATTGTGTCCATTGTGCTCTTACAAGTAGCATGTATTCTTGATCCTTTATTTAAGAATAAATTTAGCATTCAGCATCCTATTTTTAATCAATATAAATTACATTTTTCTTCAAAATATTATACTCTTTTAAAAGTTTTGGTTTGTAATATATCATACATGGCACAGAATACCACCTTATAAGGGAAAGGGGGGCTGTGGCCTTCTGGGGACCTCTTGACCAGTCAGAATGCTCATTATCAGTCCATTTATATCCCCTGATAATTGGCCTGCCTGTGGGAATAATAGACTGGGATGACTTAACTCAGTGCTGGCATATTCTTAGCATCCTGCACTTTAAACTTCTCAACTTTTCCCAAAATAAGAGAAGAAACTGATTAGAGATGTTCACAAGACATTATTTGTTCAACATTTAACCTCTTATGAATACTGACACATCACTAAGCAGAGATTCGGGCCGTTCTTGTTTGTACTAAGTTTGCAGAACTGGCTCTAAATCTTATGTGAAGTCCAGCTTTCTCATTCTGTCTCTATACAACATTGTCCAAGGACAAGAAAAGTCCAACACTCCCTTCTTGGACTCTGTGAAATTTAGTCATCAGATAACACCCTTGGAATGAGTGGCTGGGCTTGTTAATGCTTTCCAGCATTTCAACACTTCTAGCTGGCTGGCAGATGTCCAAATGAGTCTAGGGAATGGCCAAGAAGAGAAATAGTGATGGATTTGTTTTTTGTTTTTGAGTGTATTTTTTTTAAAGAGGATGGAGTATTTGCTTTTGTGTGTTTCTTGAAATAATTAGGCTGAATTGAGTTCATGTTCATGGTACAGGGCTTCCAATTTGTAAGTTTCCAATTTGAGATTCAAATGTCCTCATTTTTTTATACATCTGGTGTTCCTGAAAACTTGTTAGTAGGATAGAATGTTTGTATTCTTTAAGTCTCCTTTCTTTTGTATATAAAAAGCTGTATAAATTTATCTGTTTAATAAATAGTTTGCACACTGGCCAGAAACCAAGTGGACAAACTGTACTCACTAACCCCTTAATACTCAGTCCTTTGTGTAGTGACCCAGCCCATGATTAGATAATGAAAGAGTGTATGAGAAAGTGGGAGATTATTTATGATGGAAACAAAATGAAACTAATGGGACAAGATTTGAGAGCTGTGATGCATGAAAGGTGCTATGCATGCGGCTCTGGCAGCATGACAGACAGAGATAAAAGCTCAGTGGGAAGCAACAGTGTGAACATGATGATGAAGAAGAAAGAATGGATTTCCTCAATGAATCCTTGCCATCTGGTGTTTGTTTAATACACAATGAAGGCCAAATGGCTACTGATCCTTTTCTCTATAGTCCAGTGACTACAAGAATGAGAGGAATCAATGAGTGTATCGATATGTCTGGAAATGACTCTCCATATGATCTGATGGGGTCAATAAAACTCAAGTAACTTGTCATGACTCTTTCAAACGTGGCTCACATCTACAGCTACAATTTTCTGTGCATGATTTAGTCAACTGGCAGAATCCACTGTCAGAGGAACATTTTTCTTTTTCCAAAACTAATGTCATGAGACCCTTAATTTTTTAAGTATGCACGATTAATAAGAAAAGTCAGAAGAAATGCATTTAAAAAAGCTGTGTTTGCCAACCTTCAAATAAACCTGTTAATCATTTGTTTAAGTTGCATAGTTGTGAAGAAATTCTTTCTCCACATGCCTTTCCTATATACGAGATTGATTACACACCTATTTTTATGTAATTATTCCTAGGGGACATATTAACTTTTAGTAAAATATGTTTGTTAAACATAATATGTAAACAGCATACGCTTTGGGGAAGTCTCATGTAAGTTAAGCATATTATTTTCCTTCAGGCTGGTCCAATAATGTTCTTCCATCATGTGATCTTAGAACTCTTACCCTTTACTGCTGAAGTTGCAGGGTTTTCTGTTCAGTTATTTTTCAAAGACTAAAATAAAGATACTTTTCTCACATTAATATTTCTCAGCTGCCATGAAAACAGGGATAGGAGAAGCCAAAAATAGAGGAGCCAGCTGTGGGAGGCACTTTTTTTTTCCAGGACAACTCTGAGAAGTCTTTCAAATTCAATTTATAAGAAGTGTGTTAATGCAAATACTGTTTCATGTATCAGAAGTGCTATACTTCAGAAGCTGTGACACAGTGAATGTTATCTGTAGTAGAGATGGGATTAAGTCTATCTCCAGAGTAGATATATTTGGTATTCTTAATCACTTCTGTTTTGAAATAACTCTTCCCTGAAGCTAGCTAATTAACATAGAATAGGTGACTATTTTTTTTTTTTTTTTTTTTTTTTTTGGTAAAAGAGGTATTTTCTTTCCTCTAGTAGTCTCACTACCTTTCATTCTAGATGTGAAAGATTTTGTTGCTGATTTGACTTTTTCCTCCTTGTGCATTTGAAGTTCCCTTGATATGTAAAGCAAGGGAAAAATATTTTTCATCATTCTAACATGGAAAGACATCATGTTAATAAATTTTTCCTTTTGTTCTATCAGTTTTTCTCCATATATTTGAGATAATGCAAATGCAATCTTGTAACTTGCTACTTTGTGGTTAACATTTTATGAAAGTATTTTATATCCATGAAGTGTTCCCCTCAGCCTAACTAACAAAAGATGGGCTGCTTCCTCCTTTGTGTTTCTGTTGTGCTTATGAGACTATTTTTTAATAGAGGACTATATAATATTTACCAGTTTTGTTCTTCAGCTGCAAGACTTGAGAAAAATAGGCTATGTTTTATATTTCTTTTCCAATATATAAAGTAAAAATCTAAGCCATGCATGGTGGCATACACCTATACTACTAGCACTCTAACACTCAAGAGGTAGAGGCAGGATAGAGGATCATAAGTTTAAGACCACCATAGACTGCTTAGTAAAATTCAGGAGGAGTAGGAGGAGGAACAGGTAGAGGAGGAGGAGGAAGAGGTAGAGGAGGAGGAAGAGGTAGAGGAGGAGGAGTAAAAAGGTGCTTCAAAAAAGTATAATGATTAAGTTGCTATAACAACAGGTACTTTCCCAACAATTACAAATTATTCTATTGGGGGTATTTAGACACATCACATATGTTTAGAAAAGTGTTTTCTGTACTTAGTAAAAAGTTAAGTTATAGAAGTAAAATGCCCTTAAATCTTCAAGATACTAATATTCTCTTTGATTGACAGATTAACTGCTTAATGGTTTAGTATCTTAGGCCAGCATAATTTTAGTGAAAGTATATGGGTCATGTCTTGATAGAAATGGACATTAGCTTTTATGACCAACTGGCTGTCATTTAAATGACTGTATATATTTACCAGGCCTCAGATGCTTTTTGTAGAAAGGGCTATCCATATAGTTTGATAGGCCAAGAGTGCATGGATTCTCCGAATACACTTTGAATCAACTTAAAAGATAACTAGGTTCATTCCAGACTTGCAAATCCCCCTAGTATAGACCTGACTTTCAGATTAATTGCCTTGGATTTTCTCAAGGTGAAAGGTGCAATAGAAATGTCAGAATGTGATTACTATTATTATATATTCTGTTATCAACCAATAGCTCTACCTCTTATGACTCATTTATTAAAAAGTTGACATAGAATTAAAATGAAGTTTTATATTCAAACCTTAAAGAGAAAGTAAATTGGGATTTACTCAGCATAAATAGACTTATCATATGTAATTTTTCTAGATCCATGAATCTTAACTATATGGCTATTTTGTCTGTTGTTATTTTTTGAAACAAAAATATGTGGGTACATATTGTCTTAACATATGGATGTTAAGATTATGCAAATAACTAATCATTTTAACCATAAAAATCTATATTATGTCTTCACTATGCTTTCTTGTCATTTTTTAAGAGTTTGGTGTATTAGATAAACATGTGATTGACTCTTCATCAGTTTTTCAGGTCATGTTTCCTTTGTATGATAAAGACTGGCATTTAGAAAATTAGTCCCCATAGCCATAGCCTGATATCAAGCCATGTTGCAAAAATACTTGTCTGAATCATTGGATTGTAGAAATACCCCATGACCTACAAATGGCAAAATACCTTAGTCATAGTCATCCAAGATATCCTCTTCTCAGAGATAGCATGCCATCTGTTCCCACTGTTCTTTAAACTCACTAAGGAGGTCAAAATCTTGCATAAAACCACTGGAAGAGAAAGGTGGTTGCTTAGGAGGCTGATTTTTAAAAAATTTAATAGCTGAATCTATAAGCTCACCCTAAAGTCAGATAGATATAAAACTGGTAGGTTATTTTAATGTTTTCTATTGAATACCATGGACTTGGGTTACTTGTAAGCTATACCTCTTTATAGAAAGCACAAATTCATAATAAATGTTAATCAAACATACACAAGAAATACGTTTTATAAATCATATTATTATTGTTGTTAATAATTATTTTCTCTAGGCTAGGCATTTAAGCCTGAAACTGTGGTTTTTCTTTCTGGAGGAGATTTTATACGCAATCTAACCTTTTTTTTTTTGTCAGTTCTAGGGCCTGAAGCTAGGGTCTAGGTGTTGTCTCTGAGCTTTTATACTCAAAGCTGGCACACTCTACCACTTTGAGCTATACCTCCATTTCTAGCTTTTTGTCATTAATTGGAGATATGACTCTCATGAACTTTCCTGATTGGTCTGGTTTTGAATCAAGATTCTGAAATCTCAGCTTCCAGGATAGCTAGGATTACAGGTGTGAGCCACCAGCTCCCAGAGCAATTTAACTTTTTAAGGTGTTCCTATACTTCTAGCGCTAGTTGGAAAGAAGACTGTAGGAATGATTAAGTACAACCAATGTGGTAAATGTTAGATCTGTATGTATAGATGAAGATAACATTAAGCAAAATTTTGCAATGAGTAAAATATGAACTCTCTAACTTACCTGGAAAGTGTCAAGTTTGCTTAGTCTTGCAGTTATAAAGCATGAATCCATTTCTTCTGTGTAGTTTTAGGTCTTAGATAGGAAACTCAATGATATTAGAAATATTTGAGTATATTAGGCAATGAAGGAAATTTCCATTGAAATTAATAGAACTTCAGTAAAAATCTAACTTTATTTTTTTATGTCTAATGCTGAAGATATGGCTCAAGTTGCAGAGTACATGCCGAGCAAGAACAAGTTCCATTCCAAGCAAGCACAAGACCCTGACTTCCAATCCTAGCAAAATAAATAAATAAATATGTATATCAAAGTGTAAGGTTTATTGCACTTAAAACAATATTTAATATGTAATTTTCTATATAGCATCACTGTCAAGGTGAAGTGTGTATAGTTAATACATGTGTCTCTGAGTTTGTGTGTGTATTATTGTACCTTATACTATTATCTTAGTAGGTTGACAACTTGGTGAGGAACATATTATTTTTTAGAAAACCATTTGGCTCAGCTTTGGAGAATCTTTTGAGAGTTTTGTTAAAATGGATGACAGAGCCATTTTAAGGTTAAAGTTGAAACAAAGGGTATTTTTCTCCATAAATAGATAACTACATACATTATAATATTTCATATATCAGTTTGTAAAGAATATGTTCTTTGTTTGCTCAGCTGTAGTCCAACTAATGGGCAAGCAACAATGGGCAAGCAACAAAACAACCAGATGGAAATTCTAACAGCACAAAGGATTTGAGAAGGAAGATGGCCAAAGAGGATCAGACAATTAACCCCAAGAGGTTGGGTTCACTGCCTTTATTGGAGGATTAGAGAGATAAAATAAGGTCATTTCTCTTGTATAGAAGAAGACAGAGAGGTCAAGAACTGAGAAACATGGGCAAGAGAAAAAGGAGGAAAGCACATGGCACTACTCTTCATTTCCTGCTCCGTGACAAAGGTCAAAATGATAGCACTTTCTGAACTTTGAAGACGTGAGCTTCCTTTGAGAAGACTGAGTTCCCAAGTTGCATTCACTGAACTTCCTGCGAGTAGTAAAGAGCAATTCAGAATGAGCATCTATAACACAATGGTCCTTGAACCCATGCTGAAATTTTCCCAGCCAAACTAAGCCAGAGGAGACCTGTTCTGGATAACCTCTTAGACCATAACAATCAGAAACGATATGGCCAATTGACAGACAAATGTGAAATCTGGCTCTCAAAATGGATGTCAAGTGGTAACCATTACATGTAAAATAACACTTGCATGTATTGTCAACTATAACACTATCTGTTCAGCAATATCTATTTACCTAAATTTAGAGTATGGTGATTTTTTTTTCTGTTTAACATAAGTTTACTGCTAGCAATATCACTAGAATTACTATTATTTGTTTGTTCACACAGAAAAATCTATGTAACTTAAAGGACAATTCTCTTTTTACCTTATTATTTTATTTGGTTTTAAAAGCTTTCTGTTAGCCTTAATAGGCTCTGGATATCAAGAACAAAAATCTTGCTACTTTTCCGAGCTCTCTCAAGGTATTTTTTTCAATATTCTTAATTTGTTCTGTAATTTTGCCTGTCATTTTACAATTAAGCTAATCTCATACACACACACACACACACACACACACACACACATATGAAAGAGACATATTTAGCTATGTGTATATAAACAGAAAGAGCAGTTAACATTTCATGATACCATAATTTGTGGGTTCTAACTTGAATCAAAGTAAGTCAGGAGGTGATATATGGCACTCAGGTACAAATGTATGTGCTCTTGCTGCTTAACAAAGACACAGAGAAGCTTGCATTGGTTGGGGGGGTGTATTTTTCATATATAACTATAACACACACTGGCAAATGCTTTTGTTAACATTCTCTTCCTTATTATAGCACTATTATTAAGTGAGATTCTAGGACTTGTCTGTTCATAAGGAAAAAAATCAGAAAAAATTTTGGAATCCAAAAGTGAAAAAAAAATACTTGTTCTTACCAAATTGGGGTAGAAACCAAGTTTAGAAAATGTGAATATATTTGAATTTCAGTGACGTTGACTTGTTACAAATCAGGTTCCCTTTCTGCCTTGTTTGGGATGTATGCAAACTGAGTTAATATAATTCATCATTTTTCACTCAGGGAAATCTTAGGACTTCATTTTTAGAAATTAACTGAAATGCAATTCTCCCTTGATGGAGTGACTAAGGCAGTGACTTTACCATGATACGTTGTGGAGGAGAAAAAGTATCCATGAGTCACGGAAAGTGTTGATGAAAGCACAGATTTATTCTACTTAGTGACTCATATGTGACTTTTCTTGCTGTTCCATTTACTTGCAGCGGTTCATTCTTCTACCTACAAAGCAAGGAGAGCAGGAGCTGAGGGACTATGCATTTCTTCTTTCCCTATTTTGAAAAAGGCAGGGAGTTAAAGGCCCTTTACAAGAGGGGCTTGTCCTCAGTGCAGTCCATCACAGAGTTCTTTCATTCTCTCTTTAAATGATGAAGCTAGAGTAATTATCAAGTCTCAACTCAGGATTTTCAAAGCTGTCTAGTAGATTGATTGTTGGAAAAAAAAAATCAGGCACTGATTTTCTGCTTTTAATACTTGAGGTAATTAATGAGCTTCTTTCTCTGAACAGATCAGTCCTCCATCTTCTCTCAGTAACACTATGAGGCCACTCTGGTCAGCAAGTGTTTAGGCCGAGCTCAGGTCTGTGAATGCACATGATGTGATGGTGGTGATCAATATCTAATAAGGTTATTCAGATCAATGAATGATTTCTTGCTATTTTGACACTCTATTAATGTATTTCAGAAAACATAATTGTCAGTCCCAAAGTAAATGGTCTAATTCTTTTTTTTTCAAGAAGGCCTGACTTGTTAAGAAATGATACCTAAAATATAGTTTTCTATTCTAAGAAATATGAACTTAATCAAATAGGGTAGACTTTAAAAAATTATGTCACATAGCATAATTATAAGATGAAAATATTGTCTTTAAGGTGTTAGGGGGAAATGTGCTTGGCATGCACTAAGATTCTTCTGAGGATTGTGAAGCTGTGCTTTGCCTTACAGATAATATAAATAGAAAGATAATAAAATTTGCCCCCGTTTAGTTGTCAGGCCATGCAAACAAGTACAAAACATCTTAACCTGAGAAAGTTAAATATATGCATTTTTAACTCATAATTTCTTCATTCTATCAGGTAAGAAATACACTGAATAAACTCCTCTGTTTTATAATAATACCTTGTTCTAGATTATATATTATAAACAGACAAAATTGCTGAGAATCTTTGAGGTCAGATATGTTCATAAACACAAATAAATAAAGGAATTGTAATTTAAAAGGGAGATTTATGTTTGCTATGTAATAGTGTTTCTTACATATACTCATTGCTATAACAAAAATCTCACCAAATAATGAAGTTTGAGTGGCATAGTAAGAAGCTTCTAGTAATAGATGCAGAAATATGCAAATCAAATAACCTGAGTGTAAGCTAATTGGCCAAGATACCTCTCATTTAACCAACAGTGAGCTGTTCCACACTATCTAGAAATCAAATGGGTGACTGTGTAGGTGTAAATGCATTTCTAAATTAATTTTCCAATAATAGACAATCTCTAACAAACACAAACTTGAAAAAAATAAACAAGCATAAGGGCAGAAGGATATTTTGTGTGTGATTTTAATAAGTATGATTTTTTTGTAGTATTTAGATGCTGTGGAATGTCATCAGCCACACAAAGCACAACAGAAGTAAACTTTGACTAAGGTTGCCTACACATAATGAGCTTTTGTGTCACTACAAATAATTCATTCCCTTCTTAACAATTAACCACACTATTGTGGGAGCAAAATAACCTCTCTTTTTGTTTTATAATAAAGCAGTTCTAATTTTCTCAGAGCCATTTTTCAATTGGGAATATGGTAGGACTGTATTTATTTACAATATTTGGCAGATTTGTGCATAAATGCATACATATAAATTTAGTTTTTTTTAAAGTTTTATAAGAATAAAATAAAATCTGCATCAATAGAATGCAAAGAAATTGAGTCACATAAAATATATAAATGATATTATGATTCATCTCTCTTAGTTCAGTGTATTTGTAGGGTCATAGAACTTCAAGGGTTCAGACAGATAATTTGACAAAAAAAAATCACTCAATCACACATTGGAAACTTCACTTAAGCAACTTTTTTTTCTGTCACATTATTAACTATATTTGTTTTGTACAAAAAAATTAGCCTTTTAATCTTTATACATTATAAATAATGTTTAAATGGAATTAGAAAATTCCAATATTAAAATTCATTTTTATTTTAAATGACATTTTCATATTAAGTCATTTCCAAGATAAGATATTACTAAAACATGGAATATAATTGGCAAAGCCATAAAATTCTCTCAGTTTTCTTCTAAACATGTCCAAGTTTCATATTCAAGAATATCAATAAATTTGTAAATTGATGAAATGAATAATTTGTTACAACGTATTAAGTGTTGAGACCTAACTTTGGAATATATGATCATTAAGACATTTCTCTTGTGCCAAACTCTTCCTTTATTACTCTTATATATTCTCATCGTTTAAATCACAGAGCAGAATTCAGACAGTATATCAAAATAATACTATTCATGTGAATAGTTGAAAATGAGTTGGCAGAAAATAACAAATAGACAAGAAAAACAAAATGAAGGAATTCTTTTACTGTGGTTAGAACTGATGAAGAATTTCATCTCTCTAGTCCCTTATTCATAATTCTGACCACTTCCTTACAAAAAGTTTCTGAGCCAAATTTGGTAATTCTAACTTGTTGTACAGACAATTGTTTAGAAATGACAGCAGTGCTGTAGTAAGGCAATGTAAACACTAGCATTAATTTTATTAATATATTTTTATGATACATCTATAGATTCAGTCACAGATACAGTTATTGAAATATTGATTCTGTGAATGCATGGTAAGAAAATTTTGCATGGTTAACTATCATGGCAACTATTTTTCCCTGAGATTGGCTGTAGACACATATTTGGTACATTAAAAATGTTTGTAATGATAATGACTGACTCCTGGTGTTTGTATCCTACAGAAATTTGAAAGCATCAAGTGATTTTTAAGTGACACTTGCATTATGACAAGTCGACTAAAGAATGTATTTACTTTCAAATTGCTTAAATATCAAGGGCGAACTGGTTGGCAGATGCCACAACAGATGTTAATCCCAGTCCTCTCCTCTTCCTTCCAACTCAGAATTTCACAGCAATTGAAAGGTCTGAGGGGGCTGAAATAGTTGAACCAATGGTTAGAACCTATCTCTCCCAGTTAGACACAAATTATTGCTTATAACAGTAATAGCTCTTTTAACAAGAACTATATACAACAAACATATGTTCAGATCTATATTGGAAATAATATTGGAAATATTAGAGAGGAATGGTGTGCATCACATACATTTTTTAAAAAACTATCTAGTATAGTGGCTGAAGAATAAAATATGAGCGCTTTAAATAGTATTCTCAGGTTAAGTCTGAAAACATAGTCTCTGCTTACACAAATACTTTTAAAAGAGGGTAATTAATGACCAGTGGCTAAGAAGACCTCTGTCTTGAGAGGTTATGCCTAAGCCTCTTGAAGATTCTCCATGTAAACAAGTCACACTGCATCCCTCATTATCCCTGCTTTGTTTACTTAGAAAAAGGTTCAAACTCTTTAACGAGAGGATTACCCATACTTCAACTCTATTGAAAAAGATTAATTGATATTTTCCTGTTGGAGATTTCACCACTTGGATTTGGCTTCCACCCTTCTATTGTCAGTGATGCTGTGATCAACAGACCAAAGTTGCTTAAAGGTTATCCAAATTTCACAGCTTAACACTACTCAAGCTAATTATGTACTTTTCCCCCTCCATAATGGACAGTGAATTCCAAAGACTTCCAACTCGCTTTTTAAAAAGGCTATGTTTTAAACCTTACTTGCCTGAATAGAAATTTGATTACTAACCCTTAATAGTTTGGATGCTATTACTAACTGTATTGTATAGGTGAGGTAGCAGACCTACTACACATAGGCAGGTTTCTTTACATCCTTACAAACAATGTAATTTTCTATTGAATATATATATATATATATATATATATACATCTATACATCTAGATATGATTTTGGAACATGATTTCTGTATCTTACTATCTTCGTGATAACACAATAAAAAAACACTCCACCATTTTGAGGTACAATTCTGTGATACAAAAATTTTTACAAAAATTTCCAAAAAAAATGTGTGTATTATGGACATATGGCTGCGTATTTGGGTAACACCATTTGCATTTTTCAAACTTGCATTTTTTTAAGCACAAGCTTGGCTTTTGCTGTCAGAATGGCAAACTGCTAGTGTATTCATCTGAAATTCTTACTTTAACTCTTTGTCACTTCAACATTTTATATCATGCTAATATGTTCACCTTTGCTTTACAAATTAACCTAACATGTTAGAGGTGATAAAATAAAGACTTTTCAAAGCATAAAGTTTAATAATAGGAGGAATCACATCCTGGTGTGATAAGAAAGAAATAGTGTCAAATTTTGATCTTAGAAAAAACGCTATTAAATTGCTGGGAGGTAAAAATTTAAAAAGGGCTTTAAGATTATTTTATTTCAGATTAATTCCCTGGAAGGATTTGATTTTTTTAATAGTTTTCTACGGTTATTTTGTAAAAGCAGTTTTAGTTTCTGGACACATAAGGATAACACACTAGAATATAGAGCACTAAAATAAAATGCTGATGAGAAAATACAGATTTAAAACAACCCTAACAGTAGCAACTCAGGGAGACTGTACTTCCAAGGGTATGAAACTTCATTTGCTTCAATTGCTTGCTCTCTAACAAGAGTCTTTCTTTAGTTCTTTATGATGCACTTTCAGTGTTAAAAATGTGACATCTTGTGCACATGGCTTTACAATATCATTTTAAGATATGCTTATTTCCACACATTGAGAAAAAAAGCCATCATATTTACAGGAACCAAGTATTTGCTTATGACTGAGTAATTTACCCATGTTACATAATTTATACATATATAAATTATGTTATGTTATCTAAAGAACATATTTTGACTTGATTAAATTTCATATGAACTATACCTTCACATTGGCATTACCAATAATTTTTAAAACTTCAGATAGCCACCCTAAATGTCCATATTACACCCTCTATATATGTTAAAACATGCCTTATTTTAAAGTTTGCAATATTATGTCTATATTTGGACATATTGCAGACATACTTGGACATATTGTGGACATATTTGGAATATTTCAGTTTTTCTCTTAATTGACATACTATATGGCTACTTATATTCCCGAGCCACGTCAATCTGCTTCTTCAAATTATGTTTTTGCCACAGGTTTATCTAATTATTACTTATTTATTAGTTTCAGCAGAAGTATTTAATTAATTAGCATCTGATGCAAAGATAAAAGTAAATACCACCATGTAAATTATGCCAGTGAATAGGTACAAATTTTATTGGTCCTAATGCTGGCAAATGCACTTAACCTTATTGATTTAGTGGAGTACATTACAATGACATAATAAAAATATTTTCCCACCACATAGTATTATATGACCACTGTGTCCATTATTTAAATGCCTTGAAAACTTAAATGCATGGCTTAGACCTGAGCATATTGATTCTTTTTAACCGAATTACCATAATAAATATGACATTATAATTCCAAGTCTGAGTACTTATATTAGGTGATTAGAGAGTAGAAATGCAATAAGGGTGAGTACTTTCAAAGATCATCTTTATTTGTCAATGAAAGACAAAAAGAGAAACTATAGAGTACCAATAATTGTTCAGCTGGAAACTATATAATCTAGCTAGATGATGAAGTACTGATACACTAGTGGCCACCTAGTCCATTAAAGCTCAAGGACACCACATGTCTTCAATATCTCTTGGAGGGCATTTAGCAATTGAAAAAATATGTAAGAGAATCTTTAAGGATTTTAAGTCATTTAATATATATATATATCTATATATATATATATGTATTTCCATTATACAATGTAAAAGACAAAAAGTTCCAAGCTCCAAGAAAGCAAGACTAAGTTAGGAGTCTAGTTCACACTTTAAAACTAAACTGCATATTTCACAAACATATACAAAAATTATTGACTATTCACTTGTGAATTAATAAAAAAATGTCAAAACTGGAGAAGACTATAAATGTCCAATAGCTTAATTGCCTATTTAGTATCATTTTCACATTATGCAGAAGGAATATAAAACATCAAGTCATTCTTGAAAGTGACAAAAATGATCAAATTCTAATAATATATTTTCAAACCAGTGCACCTAATCCAGCTATTAAAAGGCATAACTTAAACAGAAGGAACACAAGACTTAAACAAAGCAGAAGACAGCTGTCCAGAAATTATCAATTGCTAAAGCACACAGATTGTGATGAAACTTTAATGTGGCTTTTAAGCAAAGACTTTGCTTATCAGAGAGAAAGAATCGCAGAGAAAATATTGTTATTGATTTCATCATCTTAAATGTAACTGATCCTTTAAGTAATTTTTCTTGCTTTCATTACAAAGTGACTGCTTAGGCTGGGCAAATCATTAGAGGGAATGTTCACTTAACATTCAAAGCAAATGCATAGATTCTCCAGTGCACTCAAAGTCACATCTGTTGAAAACAAAACATAGCATTTGATCTATTGAATAAAAACAAAACAAAAATGTAGAGTAGGGTAGTCAAATCATGTGAATTAAATGGTTTTGAAAATGATATTTTTATTGATTTTTTTAGGGAATGTGGTCCTTGGAATTTGCATGTAATCTAAAGTCAGAGTAAAGTAAATATCTCCATTGAAGCTATCACTCAAGTTTTAGAGTCAGAAAATAGGAATGGGGTGGGTGGAGGCATGTTAGCAAATAATAGATCACATATATTGAATTTCTGGATGAAGAAATATTACAATTAAGAAATCATTACTCTCAGCCTGGTGCCAGGGGCTCACACCTATAATCCTAGCTACTCAGGAGGCTGGGATCTGAGGATCCCGGTTCACAGCCAGACTGAGCAGGAAAGGCCATGAGACTCTTATCTCCAATAAACCACTAGAAAACCAGAAGTGGCTTGTGGCTCAAGTGGTGGAGCGCTCACCTTGAGCTGAAGAGCTGAGGGACAGTGCCCAAGCCCAGAGTTCAAGCCCCACAACTGACAAAAAAAAAAAAGAATAAAAAAGAAAAAAAGTAATCACTACTCTCATTCCTTCAATAAACTGATTATTTCACAATAATGTGAGATTGTAAAAGTTTAAAGACACCTTTACTTTGTTTTCCTGGATATCATCTTGTTTGTAATCTGATGTTCTACCACTTGAGCCATACCTCCAGTTCAGCTTGTTGTTCATTCTTTTAAGCAAGGAGTCTTACCTATCATTTTTCCTTTCATGCTGGCTTTGAACTATGATCCTTTGGATCTCAGTCTCCTAAGTAGGTAGGATTACTGATGGGAGCCAGGGACACTTGTCTTTCCATACATATTTTTGATAGTTGTAAGGAGACACACACAGAGTGAGATAAAATAACATAATTTATGGTGGTTCATTTTGATAAGGCCCCAACTGAGATGAAAATAAACCAAGATGGAAAATCTTTGTGTCTGTAGTATGTACCTAAAGTTTCACTGAAGAGACAGTGCTTCAAGTTCATGTCTATAAATGCAGTGTTTGTAGAAACAAAGAGGAAATATTGTTTTCTATTTTTCTAACTACTTTTCTAACTACTTTCTAACACTTTTCAGGAAGAATCACTTTCCACAATCCTTTGAGGGCAAAATGAAAGTGTGGGAGACAAAGTGAAAGAAATGCTTGGGATAACATCACTGGTATTTACTAATCCCTCCTTCATATTACCTTCCTCTTGAGTTGGTTTCCATCAATATATACTACAAAACCCATGTTCATGTCATTTTTATGAGATTTGGTCAATAATAATAATAATGCTTTTGAAGTTTCAGCATGTAATATGCAGCACTGACATGAATTCATCTTGTCTTCAAAACGAAAAAGTTGTGCTATTGTGACTTCAATATTGATGTGAAAAATAAATCATGTGCTTCCAGTCAGGATGTGAAATGTCTAGTTTTGACAATTTAACATTTAATGGTCATTTTTATAACTAAACTTTAGAAACTAATCAGAGTAGACTTTTAGGAGAGACTTGGCAGTTAGATAATATTTGTGTGAGAAGCTCTGTGACATTACTATTTTCACGAGATAAAACAACTTAGCCTTCTTATGTATCAACTACTTCATTTGAAAAAAATGGGCATGAAAGCTAGGTGTGGTAGCACAAATGCATAGTCCTACTATTCAGCAAGCTAAGGTAGAAGGATCATGAATTTGAGGCAAATTCTACCTCATAAGAAAATATGAGGAAACTGGAGGGTATAGCTAAATCATAGAGCTTATACTTAAACACATTCAAGGCTCTGATTTGATATCTAGTACTAAAATAAGAGGAGGGAGGGGGAGAGTGAAACAGAAAGAGAGAAAAAGAAAGACAGAGAGAGGGGGGGAGGTAGGGAAGGATGGAGTGAGAAAGGGAGAGGGAGGGAGGAGGAGGGAGGGGAGAGAGAGAGAGAGAGACCCTATAAAATACTGGCAAAAAAGGTTGCAAAATTCTGCAAAGATGAGAGTAGCTCATCGTTCAAGAATGAATGAACTGATTGCATTAAATAAAATGTTGCTGCAGAATGACTATCAGGGATGGTAGTACTACTGTAGTCTCAAGTATTCAGTATTCATAAGTTGGAGGATCAAGTTCCAGGACTAAACCTCCTGACTCAAACACTATATTCAATCCAAAAAATAAATATATTACAAAGAGGTAGGTGTGTCTAAAATAGTAGAACACCTTGAATGAAAATATCAGTACCATTGATCTTGTTAGCTATGTCCTTTGTCATGCAGAAGCTCTGCAGCTTCATGCAATCCATCCATTTGTCCAACCTTTCTTTGATTTGTTGTGTTTCTGGGTCTCTATTAAGAAAATTTCAGCCTGTGCCAAGGAGACCTAGGGATTCTCCTATTCCTTCCTGTAATGTTTTCAGGGTGTCTGCTTTGACTTCGAGGTCTTTGATCCATTTGGAGTTGATTTTGGTGCAGGGTGATATATAAAGCTATGACCAGATAAGATGAAGTTAAGTGAAATGAACCCCAAGGTAGGGACACAAGTGGTTTTTTTCTATCTATTGTGTCTAACGTATTTATAAGGTACTGTGTGTGATGTTTTTGTTGCTTTGTATGTTCCTCCCTCATGGTATAATCCCTGCTTTCACTGTATTTGATGTTGGTATAATTTAGACAGGGGAAGGGAAAAAATAAAATGTTTAAATAGGGATACAGGTTGACCCATTGTAAGAATGAGATGTACAAGACACTATGTTGAAAAATGAACTTTACAATTTAAGTGGGGGGGGGGGGAGAAGGGGAAGTATATTTGTGAAAGTGGGAGGGAAAGGATGGTAGGAGAAAAACAAAGGAGGAGGCAACAATGCTTGATAAGAAATGTACCTTGCTCATGTAACTGTAACTCCTCTGTACAGTATTTTCACAATAAAAAACTTATAAAAGAAAAAAAGAAAATATCAGTACCTCCAAAACAAACAAACATGTTTTTGCATTGTAAAGAAAACAATTAACAATATGAAAAATAAAACAGCTTCCACCACAGGATAATGTCTTACAAGTTATCCATTAGATAAAATATATGTAAACATTTAAAAAATATTAAACAATAAAAGAGCAAATAATCCAATCAATGACTAGGAAATGAATTCAACAGTCCTCAGAAGAAGTAGAAATAACAAATGGCTTATAAAAACATGAAGAATGGTGTAATGAACATGGCTGTGCTGATAGCTTTGGTGTGACCTTGCTTTTGTTTTATTGGATAAACGCCCAGTAGTGGGATTGCTTGGTCATAGGGAAGCTCTGTGTTTAGTCTTTTTGAGGAACCTCCATACTTCTTTCCAGAGTGGCTGAACAAGTTTACATTCCCACCAACAGTGTAGTAGTGTTCCCTTTTATCCATAACCATTTCAGCAACTTGATAATAGCCATTCTATCTGGCATGAAGTAGAATCTCAATTTTGTTTTGATTTGCCTCTCTGTCTCTCTTTCTTTCTTTCTTTCTTCCTTTCTTTCTTTCTTTCTTTCTTTCTTTCTTTCTTTCTTTCTTTCTTTCTTTCTTTCTTTCTTTCTTTCTTTCTCTCTCTCTCTCTCTCTCTCTTTCTTTCTCTCTCTCTCTCTTTCTTTCTTTCTCTCTCTCTTTCTTCCTTCCTTCCTTCCTTCCTTTCTTCCTTTCTTTCTTTCTTTCTTTCTTTCTTTCTTTCTTTCTTTCTTTCTTTCTTTCTTTCTTTCTTTCTTTCTTTCTTTCTTTCTTTCTTTCTTTCTTTCTTTCTTTCTTTCCTTCTTTCTTTGTTGGTCATGGGCCTTGAATTCTGGGCCTGCATGCTGTCCCTCAGCTCTTCAGCTCAAGGCTAGCACTCTACTACTTGAGCCATTGCACCATTTCCGGTTTTCTGAGTAGTTTATTGGAGATAAGAGTCTCATGGGCTTTCCTGCCTGGGCTGGCTTTGAACCACGATCCTCATTCTCAGCCTCCTGAGTAGCTACGATTACAGGCATGAGCCACCTATGCCAGTGATTTGCATTTCTTTTATGGCCAAAGATGTTGAACATCTCTTCATGTGTCTATTGGCCATTCTTACTTCTGAGAATTCTCTTTTTAAGACTTGCTTTGGGTCTTCAATCCCAAATGTATCAAAGACCTCAATATAAGACCAGGTACCTTGAAAATATTACTGGAAAAGATAATAGAAACACTAAAGTTTCTTGGCACAGATTGAAACTTCCTAAGACTCAGAATAACAACAAATCAAAGAAAGGCTGGATAAATGGGATTGCATCCAACTGAAGTTTCTACAGTGCAAAGGACACAGCTAGCAAGATAAATAGAAAGCCCACAGAATGGGAAAAGAGCTATTTATCTTGTTAGTTATTTCCTTTGCCATGCAGAAACTCTTCAGTTGGATGCAATGCCATTCATCAGACCTAAAGAAACATAGACTACATGGTTTCCCTCATTTGTGGCAACTAATCTACCAGTAAACACACTTAATGGTAAAAGAAAAAAATACAGTGGGACATGATCAATTATACAGGTATCTAGGCATTCACACAGAGTGAGACCAAAGGAAGACACTCTTAGGAGAGGATCACAAAGGCTCAATAGCTATGTGCATGTAATCACATAACGTATTTATCAAAATGAACTCTAGGGAGTAGAAAAAAATATTGTTACTGTTTTTGTTTGCTTTTCCTTTTGTCTTGTTTTTTCATTTATCTGTTTTTAGGAAGGTACGGGGGACACAGAAATGGTAGGAAAAAGGGTGAACATATGCAGCAGTGATACTAGATACTATGTTGAAAGTGAACTATCCAACTTATAAGTGGGAATGGGAGGGAAAAACTAGGAGAGAGTGAGGGAAAGGTGTCATTGTTCAAAAGAAATGTAGTCTTTATCAGACTTAAATAACTGTAACCCCTCTGTAGATCAGCTTTACAATAACAATAAAGAAAATTTTAAAACATGAAGTATTCAACATCTTTAGCTAGTAGCAAAGTAAAAATAAAAATGGCATAGAGTCAGGCACAGGTGGCTCTCAGCTATAATCCTAGTTACTCAGGAGGCTGAAATATGAGAATGATGGTTCAAATCCATTCCAGGCAGGCAAGTCCATGAGAATCTTAACTCTCATTAACCACCAAAAATATAGAAATAGAGCTATGGCTCAAGTGGTAGATTGTTAGCCTGGAATAAAAAAAGCTTGGGGATAGCACCCAGGCCCTGAATTCACAACCTAAGACCAGGACAAGCACTAAAAACAAGAAGAAAGTAAAGAATAAAAAGAGAAGAGGAGAAAGAGAGAGAGAGAATAAGGAGTAAATATGATCAAGTATATATGTATCTATGTAGAAAAAGTCATAATAAAATTCATTACTTTGTATGATTTTTATACTTAAATTTCAATATAGGTGTAAAAAAGAGGCAAAAAAATAAAGAAAAAGATCTGGCTTAACTTGTAGAGTGCCTTCCTAGCAATGTGTGGCTCAAGTGGTAGAGTACCTGCCTTGTAAAGATAGAGCCTTGAAGTTAAACCTCAGTATTACCAAAGACAGAAAAGAAGAGAAAGCTTTTCCCTTAGTTGTTAATATGCTAAGGTCTCAAACATAATTTAAGTAGAAAAAACAAGTAGGAAAACGAGTAAGTTTCTATTTTTGTGTGTGTATGTGTGTGTTTGTGTTGTGTACATGTGTGTTCTCATTTTTATGACAATATTGAGATTTGAACTCAGATCTTTACTGTTCTACATTTTTGTTCAAGTCAGGTGCTTTACCACCTGAGCAACACCTCTACTCCAGATTTTTGCTGAGTACTTGGAGAAAGAGTCTCCCTGACATTTCTGGCTGGGTTGACTTTGAATCACAATCGTCCAATTTCAGCCATCTCCATCTATGTTTTCAGAAGGTTATTAGGTGATATGTGCCTTCAGCCGCATAACTCAGGAGACTGAAGCAGGTGTGCTGTTTGAAAAATCTCTTGGATAACAGAGTGAGATGCCATCTCAAAATACCAAAGCAAAAAGAGGTGCTAAGACCCCTCTATCCTTGAGTTAACCTTTATAGTACATGCATAAAAATCACCCATCAATATTAGGAAATCTGAAAATATGACAAATGACATTAGACATTTGATGTGACATTTGAAAATTAGAGAATATATTAGGAATGGTTCGTGAGAACTGGTTAAATGATGTTGATTTGTTTTGCATATCTATGTGCATTTGATTTTATAAGTTCTTATTTTCTCATTGTAAACCTAGCAAAAATAAATAAGATGTTAAAAATGATAAGCCAGACATCCACGGCTCACGCCTGTAATTCTAGCTTCTCAGGAAGCTGAGATCTGAGTATTGTGGTTTGAAGCCAGCCTGGGCAGGGAAGTTTAAGAGAGTCTTTTTTTTTTTTTTTTAAATTGTGAGAATACCGTACAGAGGAGTTACAATTACATGGGCAAGATAATGAGTACATTTCTTATCAAGCATTGTTGCCTCCTCTTTTTTTCCTCTTCCAATCTCTTCCCATACTCCCCCCACCTTCCTCCACCTGATCCTCCCCAACCTCCACCAAAGTTGTAAAGTTCGTTTTTTGACATAATGACTTATACATCTCATTGTTTAAGAGAGTCTTATATCTAGTTCACTATCAAAAAGTCAGAAGTAGAGCTGTAGCTCAAGTGGAAGAGTGCTAGCCTTGTGCAAGAATGCTCAGGGACAGTGCTCAGGCCCCAAGTTCAAGCCCCAGGCCTGGCACACACACTGAAAAGATAAAAGCATAAAGGAAAATTGGCAGAAAATGATGTTGCAAGGTCTTTGATGGAATTTATTTGAATATCGTTTGTGTATCTTAAAGTATCTATACCATAGTATGGCTAAAGTACAAAATATTCTCTAATGCTTTATCCTAATCCTTTTCTCTCTTATAAATAATTTCACCCACTATTGTGGATTATCTTCAAGGAGGAATAAAATTGATACCGTGAAAGGAGCTTGGCCCCTTCAAGGTAGTCCTTCAATTAAACTATAGCAACATCAAATATTGGGAAGTTACATGTGGATATGTTGCTTTTTACATACTGACACTTTAGAATTTAATGTTTCCTCTGTACTCTGACTTCAATTATTCAGATCCTTTTTTTTTTTTTTACCATTTTTATCTTGGATTGTTTTATTTCCTTTAGGTGTTAGGCATTATTTTACTCTGAATGTGAAGACCTCCTTTGGGATTATAGATAGAGTTCTTTGCTACCATTTTATTAGATGCTTTAGATTATAGAAATTCTGTTCTTTCTGTCTCCCAAGATTCTTGTTTACAGATTTTTCTACAAACTACTTTAAATGTTACAAATACCATTTTATATGCCTTTCAGAAAAGATTTGAGTAGGCATATTTTTCAGTTGCTAGGACCTTAATCTTATTTTCTTTCCTCATTATGAAGATTATTGAAAGATGGCAGGTTTAAGCTTTAAATAGGATTTGCATACAACTTTGAAAGCTAATACTTCATAATGTGCTAAATGATAGTGCTCTTTAAAATTGGATGTGTTATGTTGTAAATAAGGTTAAAATGACAAAGAATCAAGGGTTTTAGAAATCCCAGAGTCTAGTTACATTAATCTCAGGTCAGGTAGCCTTTGATGAGAGAGCACAGTAGTTTAATGGGCATTTGTCAATTTAAATTAGATTATAACTTTGGAGACAGTAACTTACAAACTTAAAACAGCCATATGATATTTATGAATTACATCTTACACACACTTAAGAGATCTCAAAGCATGGAAACCAAAGATAGAAACTATTGGTTCATATTTCAAACCACAGTAAGTGTGAAGATACCCTCAATTTAATAAAAATGCATAATGCAACTTTCCTTGGGTTAAATGTCTTGCAATTGCTGTTGGACAGGCCACTTGTTTTCCCATTATTGGCCTCTTTATTGACTTATTCACTAGTTTTCTCATTTAAAAATTACTTTTATAGCATTGGGTACTCTTTATCTGAGTGATTCATTCTGCTCCTGCCTAGTCCAACAACACAACAGTTTATATATTTCTGAATTGATCTGAAAGCTGATTTAAAAATCCATAGGGAAAATCCAATTTCCCTGAAAATATATACATACAAGTCTGCTCAGAGGTGGCTAAAAGAAAATAAATTTCATTTTAGGAGACAGGAAGGAAGCCAAGACAAGAAAGTGAAGATACTGAAGTTAATGGGTACACATCCTGATCAAGATCCTACTTCTCTCCAGAGGATACTGGAAGAGGGCACAGGAGACAAGAGTTGCAAAAGTAGTATGTTTGCACTTTACTTTCCAGTGGACTACATTAAATATTCAGCAAAAGAGGAGATCAGTTTACATGACTCTTCTTGTTTCTCGTGTATCAACTGACAGGTGCTGTAAACAGACATAGACAAACATGGGCCTGGGCTTGCAGGCCTTCTGTGTCTGAGGAAGGAAAGCTGCAGTCTCCTGGTGGTCACACTAAGGAATCTGCAGACACAATACATTCAAATTGTAGCTAGAGCTTGCTTTTCAACTCTCAAGGAGATCCATCCAGCAACAAGTTACTACTGTAGAACAATCACGATTTTCTTCTGGGTCTGGACTGAAACTTTCAGGTTTTTGAATTGGTAGCAGCAGGAGGAATCTCATCTCCTGACCACCTCACCTTGCATCCAATGAGCATCTTCTTGATTTCACTGAGAAGTAGAATCACAACAAACAGGGACATTGGCTTTGAGCTCAGAACCAGTGTTTCAAACCTTTTTTCATTCATGTTTCATGGGGTCATGGTAAATAAGTTATGATTGTTTATGATAAAGGCTAAGAATCTCCTTTTCCTACACTATAGGCAGCTATTTGGCTAAGATTGTACCATTCTGTGATATTCTCACACGCTACCTTTTTTCTCCCTTGCATTGTACTTTTGGCTGTCATTTGCGCTTTTGAATAAAGGTTTACATTAGTGGAGGATATCATAATAACATAGCTCCCTTTCCTGAGTTGATATACAAATCAAAAAGAAAGGATAAGGCCAAGACTCCCTTTGTCCTTGGAAAACTATGCCATCTGCATTTAGCTTATGAGATTTAACTGGGAACAAATCTAGCATAAGGATGTCGTTAATACAACCCTCAAATTAAACTGTAAATTCAGAGTACTTTAAATGTCTTACAATAGTCAAAGCCAGTAAAATCGACCCTGTATATTTTTATTTCATCTCTGTTGGATCATATGATATTTAATAATTGGTTCTGGCACCTCGTTGCAAATTATTATAACTTTGAGATTCAACAGTCCTATTGAACATATGGGCAGCACAGGCTCTGAACATATATATGATACAGCCTCTCAAGAGGACCTTCTGTCTTGTTTTCCTTAGCTTGGAAGGGTCAGGTAAATTTTGTTGTGTAGTCATGTGCTAAAATTCCTCAATCTCTGTTTTGCAGAGTAAATGCTTAATGGGACTGATTTTCCTCCCTAACTGAAAATGTCCCTTGCAAAGCCAAAAGAGAAATTCATGCATCTGGGATGTAGTTTTATTGGCCTCTTAACTAATGCAGTTAGAAGCTATCCCAGCATCAGTGCATGAGTATTCATGCACCCAGAAGAGGTTCGATTATTTAATGGTACATTGTTTCTGAGTTTAGCTATACTTTACACCGGTATTAGGAGTCAGAAGAGCTTCCTATGCAAAAGTGCATGAATGGTCTTCATTAAATCTGGGGAAGATGGGAAATTGACTGATTGAAAAAAATATTGACCTCTAGAAACCTTTGATAGAGTTAGAAATTCTCCCTGTGAGTTTTTTTTTAAACTTTCCCCACAATAACACCCCAAGAGATGATTAGGAAAAGCAATTCTACCCCATACCCTATTAAGATTATTTTCAACCTCTCTGATACTTTGCCTCTCTGTCTAGCCTGTATGCCTTGATTTGTTCTCATATTATTTCTCATTAATTGCCATATTGTTTATTGCCACATTCTAACATACCATAATATGGGCATAGTGGCAATAATTACATAGTAAGTTGTCATTCAAAAGAGGTGTCAAGATGAACAGTGGTGGGTGGGATTAGCAGAAGGTTATGATTTATACCTTTTATTGACATTGTAGGACAGAGCTGGTTCAATTTGTCTTTATTTCAGTGTAATACCTAATACAAATCTCTCTTTGTCTGTCACATAATTAGTCATTACTAAGACCACTAAACTAAAATGTTCCTACAAGTGAGGGCAATGGTTAAAGAAAATTTGCAAGCCTTGATTGTTTCTCATTGCTACTGCAACATGAGGTCTTTAAAAATGGCATGTTAGTGGACAAGATTTAGTCATAATCAGTGTCTATAATTCTAGCTTATTAGGAAGCTGAACGTCTTATTTTAGAATATTTTTATGCAAAAGTACTTTCTATACCTACATTTGTGTTTTTCCGTATGTTCACTATTGATATTGATTAAAAACATTTTGAAGCAGAGCGTGATTATTTACACTTAGAATTCTTGCACTCAAGGGGCTGAGGCAAATGCTCACGAGTTCTAAGCCAGACCCTGAGTTACCTAGTGAGATCTATCTCACAAAATGAAAAACAAAAAGAAAGAATTTAAGACATTTTAAGGCTCTGCAATGTGATATACCCTCTTTCTTATGGTTGAGAAAGTCCATTTCCGTGAACAATCCATTCCTCATGCACCAAGCTAATTTTGAGAATCTTCTTCACAATGAAGTTCTCGTTTATTCAGGACATCTACCAAGAATCAGTCATTCTTAACACTGATGAATGTCAAGCCAGAGTCATGAGGGTCCCTGACTGAGAGTCTTGAGGCTGAAGCCCCAGTCACATTACAGAGGTGAAAATATTTGCTACTTCTGATATGCTTGCTTGACATCACATAAGCCAGTAGGTGGAGTGCTTGCTAACAGTAATTGAATATACAGAACTTGAACTTAAAAATATGTGGAAGCCACTTTTCTTAGTATAAACTGCTAAATCCATATTTACACTGAACTCTTTCTATGGATATAATTATTTGAAAAAAATTCTTACCAGTGCAGGGTGGATATAAATGAAGCCCTATAGTTACATGGTAGAACACAGAGGCAAATTGTCCTTAAGATGATCAACACATCATATGGCATAAACCTTATGTAAAAGGACACTTTCTTAAACACTCAACTGAATCTGATTTGGTAAATAGATCTAAGTCTCTTTTTATATAGACCTAAATGTTCAGAGGATACATTAGCTTTCATGAACCATATATGCATATGCGACACAAGATTAATCACATACATTGATAGTCATAGTAAATTCAGCACCTTTGGAAAGAAAAGTTGCAAGAGATGCCTCCAAAATAAAGTGTAACTTTCCCCTAAGAGTGCCTTGTTTTCCTCCCAAAGAAGGTTTGCAAATGTATTTAAAAACTGCAGCTTGAGACTTGCTAACTACATCGCTCTCTATCTATCTATATCACACCTAAAGATGTTAAAGCAACATTTAGAACTCCAAGGAGAAAACAAGCAACAGAATTTAGAAAGCAGGAAGCACTTGGAAATAAGAAAAGTCTTCAGTCGTTTTTTAAGAATATGAGTTATAGGATGCGAACCACATGAAAATTCAAGAGTTTAAAACAGAATCTCTTGTTCCATATCAGGAAAACTTACATATCTGATGCTGTGGCATGCATGTATTGCAGATCTGTGGGGCTTAGAAATGCAATTTCATCTATAGGGCTCTAGAGCGAATTATTACAAAAAACACAGTGACAAACACTACTAAAATAGCAATCACTTTTATCGAACTCTTTCCTTATTAAAATGATGAATCTCTTTCTAAATAACTTCCATCAGAACATGGTCAGATTTTTTTTTCTCCTTAATCGTGACACCATGTTCTACAAGTCTAATAGCATGTGACTTTTTTATTATTATTTTGGATTGGAAATGGAAGATTTCAAGAGAGAAGTCTATACTGTTAAACCAAATTAATTAGCCAAAGCTCCATGTGATATATAACTCTTTAAAGCCTTCCATAACTTTACTCAAAGAGAACAGCTGGTTGTCATTCTCTTTAGACACTATCAAGAGCAAAATGGAACCTTCCACAGGATACTAATGTGAGATAAAATGACACCAGGCATTGATAATTTCAAATAAGTTTAAAATGTTAAAATTATATTTTTCTGAAGGAAAAAATTGTTCTTCATGAAGGGTCTTAAGACAAATAATGGGGTTTGGTTAGGAGATAAATGGAACAAATTAATAATAGAATATAATTTAGATTTCCTTGGCCAGAAAAGAGAACTTTGGAGGAATTTTTAAAAGTTTCTTTTGACTAGCAGAATTCTATACTCCAATGTGAACTGCATGAGTTTTACCTTGCTTATGAAACAAGTACATAGATATTCTATTAAGAAATAAATATCTTTGTCTAAACCTTCCTGTAACCTCATTTAATTTTTTCAGGTTCTGTAAGTAGCATGTTTATGTGCACACTTAGTGTATTTTTTTGGTTCCTGTCACTTAAAAATATTGAGTTCTCATGCCTTTTTTTTGGTCAGTTGTCATTCATATTACCTTATTTTGCTTGTTTCTTTATATCACTTCCTTTAGGTATTGAACCATGTCATACTCAGCCAGCCTCATTTCTTGGTAGCCAGTAGGCAATAGACTTTACTGAGAAAAAGAAAAGTGTTAGCCCACTGATATCTCTGAGCTTATATTCTCTCTCTCTTAATAGAAGCTGTTGATAGATCCTGAGCAGTTCCATACTTAGAGTGTTGACTTGTAGAACGAAATCTTCTGCACACAAGCACAGCAAAATATTTTGGTGAAAAGTAATTATCAGAAACAGTGACACTGGTAAATTAGTTAACTACATTTCAGCATGAAGCTTGAGTTGCTCTTGCCCATTCTTGTTCTAGACTCATCTGAAATACGAGAAATTCAGCTTAATGATGTTACAACACTTGCCAGGCTATATGCTACTGAGGAGAAGACCCAGGATTGTGCTCATTACCTGTGTTTCCCCTTCTCCCTTGCAACATGCAAACAGTCCATCTGTCTCACTCGTACAGAAACTTATCTTCGAAACATCATCCTATTATTATCATGGCTGTTCTTTAAAATTGGTCTTTAACTTTAGATTGTGTTTTAGAAATCGGGTTTTCAAAACCTTCCGGATCTTGTTGGCCAATTTAAAAATGTTGATAGCAATACACTCTGGAAGCAGCTTGCCTCACTAAAGAGCTCAAATGCTATATATTTCCATTCACTTCCTACAGGGCAACCTTTTTGTGAAATACAGATAGCCTACTTTAAAAAAAAATCACAACAAAGAATTCAACCCCTCCCAACATCTAATATTTTTCAAAGTGTGAATTGAAGAGGACTTAGAGACAGATGGGTCTGGATGATCAAGTTACCTGTTATAGCAGCACATCTGCCGGGGCAGTCAATCACTGTGATGGCTCTGACAGGTCGATGGAGCCTGAGCAAGAGCGGCTAATGCAGACAGAAGAATGGCTGGGGAAGGGCAGACCTCCTGCTTGTCTCCTGGGTTTGACTGGTCTGAAAGCTGTACTTGAATTTGTTCTGGTTAAAAATGTATCTATGTACTGAGCAATGATATTAGATGAAAGATTTGGGCTCCTAATTTTTTTGTAAAGCCAACATATTGAACACATATGATCGGGAATATTTCGATTAGCACTTTCAAGCTGTCAGTCAATATTTGGTCGTATTTAGAAGATGTGGTGGAGAGTGTGGGTTGAATACGATTAAGAAGAAAAGATGTGGGAAATACTTTCAAATCTACATTTCTCCCAAAGTGTCAAAGGAAGAAAGGCATAAAACACCAGTTCTGAGATATCTATCTCTGAGAGCTCAGTATAATATAAATTAGCATTGAAGAGAACAAAAGCAATTCTTAGAACGTCAAGAAGAAAAATTAATTAAATTAATAGAGGGCTGCTATTTTATTTCTTAATACACGTTTCACCTCCCCCCATCAATCATAAAGGGAATCATATTTATCTGTCCTAAATGATCCAAATATTTGGCAGTAGTACACATGAGAAAACATGAAACAAGGACTTCAAGATTTCACAAACAGTTGAAAAGGTGTGTTTCATTTACATACAGCATTCATTGGCGCCAATTACATGACACATTTGTAAAAATTCGGATGTTGGAAGACAATGAAACCTCATAATATCTTGGTTCTTTCCAATGAATAATTATTCAGTTATTAATATTATTTGGCTATAAAACAGGAACCCCCATCAAATAAAATCCTAATTACAAAACAAAATATCTAAATAGTAAG